>NC_133327.1:76556961-76856961 GCF_042186555.1 Aquarana catesbeiana | reverse complement strand
TTATTAACATGTTGCAATGCACTTTGTATGGAATGTTGACGGGCATCACCATGCTGATCAATGATTTTCACAATGCTTTGATGTGCTCCTTAAAGCATTTTCATCAATTTCAATGGAAATGCAAAGGTGTGAATCAAGTCTTACAGTCCCAGAACATGCACTTCCACTTCCAAGATATCAGCAATGGCAGCTTCCACATTTTTGTTCTCTTTTTGTTTAATTATTTATTTAAGGGTTTGCATCAGCAAAACAGAGAGCAAAGATGGTACACTTTTGGAAAAGAGTAGATCATTACAAGAACAGAAACATCACAATCAGAGATTGCCCATGAGACAAAGAGAGATTACACTGCAAGACATAGAAGAGCGTTATGAGTAACAACTCTCATATTAGTCATGTGTATAGAAAAAAAAAAATGAACGCAGGAAACACCAATGTACTTAAATATTTCTATATCTGCCTTTTGAAACAGAGGAGTAGGGCTCCAGTGAGCCTGAAGTATGCCCTGTGGGACCAGGTCAAAAGAGCTCAATTAGTCACTCTTGTAGAGCCAAAGCGCACCGCATTTTCAAAAGAAAAACCAAACAAAAAATTGGGAACAATATAGAAACATTTTTTTGGGGGGAGTGGGGAATGGGATTGAAATGGGAACATGTAAGGAGGAAAAGGGAAGGGAAAGGAGACAGGAAGGGGAAATAGCAGAGGAAAATTTTTTTTAAGTTCCTCTCTCCATGTCCTCTTGTGAACTTCCTATAACTTACAATGCTGGTGGTTGTAATCAGGGGGCAGAGGGAAGGCATATTTCTATTCTGATATATTCCTTTTAGAAAGAGTCAAAATGGCGGGTTCCCTTGGGGAAAAAAAAAAAACCCTAATACCTCACCTTCACCGTGCTTCCATACCACTCGCTGGGGCCCTCAGAAATTACTTGGTGCTTTCAGGTATAAAGGACCTACTGCCTTTCCTCCGAGAATGCAGTGCATGGGTCTTAATGACCAACCTCCAGGCCCGGACACTGTCTCATAACAGATAGAAAGTCATTAACTATCTTAAGCTCTGACACAGATGTAATCTATGCTACACTTAGATATGATACCTTGTAGGGAACACTTTCACATTTTTTGCTGGCAGATTAGTTCTATACAGACCCAGAAGGCGAGAACTGGAAGTTCAGTCAACTGTTGTACCACAAAAAATGCACCAACTATGGGGACAGTGATAATGATGGCACCAACAAAAAGGGTTGGAATCTAGAAGCTTTATTATATGCAGAAATATATTACTGAAAGTAAGCAAAGTGGTGTGTGGGTGGTTGTGTTCCTACCTTAGCAGCCCTACTGCCCGGAACTCAGTGGTGTATTTCGTGTTTCGTGCTGCCCTGGGCAAGACTAAATTTGTCCCAGCCTCGGTATACTCCTCTTTTCTCAGGGTCTGATGAGGAAGCTGCAGCCTTATCAGACCCTGAGACATGATTCATCCAAGTGCCACATATGTGGTGGATGGGGTCAGCGGTACATAGGACGGGCCAGCAGGGTATAGGACAGTGGTCAGTAGGGCAGAGAATGGGGTCAGTGGGGCGGGAGATGAGGTCAGCAGGGCACAGGATGTGGTCAGCGAGGCACAGGACAGGGTTAGTAGGGCAGAGCATGTGGTCAATGGGGAAAAGGATGGGGTCAGCAGGCCATAGGATGGGGTCAGAACGGTATAGGATGTGGTCAGTAGGGCAAAGGATGGGGTCAGTAGTTTAGGGGATGGGGTCAGCGGGGCATAGGACAGAGGTCAGTAGGGCAAAGGATGGGGTCACTGCTGGCAGGGCTCTCAGCAGAGCTGCTCCTTCCCACACTGCAAACAGCTGAGGTTGGATTATTTTACAGACACAGCCTCAATCTGTACAATGCGTATCTGGCTGTTGCAGCTCTGCTGCCTTTCCAATATGAGGATTTCACACCATGGCTGAGGATCAGCACTGTACTGAGCCGAGACCTCCCGACCCCACAGCGGAGGCCCAGTTGGGCAGGGCGGAGGGAGGGGTCAGGGGGACAGGGGCTGACAATCACAGGCAGGCACACTGTGACACTGGCAGAGGACTGAGCTGTCCTGACTGTTTAGGAGCAGAGGAGGCTCTTTAATTAGGTTAATTAGGGGGCCGTGGCGCTCCCCTGAAAATTCCTCCCAAGGCAAATGCCTTGTTTGCCTCATGGTAGATGCGCCCCTGCCTGAACCACAGTATATGTTAGCCCTGTCTGTAGCATACCCCTAGCAGTTCAGTAGCCTGTATTATCTCACCCTGAGGAAAGGTCTGCATCTCACTGAAGGCCATTATTGGAAGTCATTTGCATCTTACTAGAATAGCCATCAGAGTCACCGCTGAGGAGGAGCAGAGCTGCTGGTAGTGCTTATGGTCTATGGAGAAATGGGGGCAATCTATGGTAGCCCCCCCCCCCCCCCAAACAGTAAAAGTGCACAGAAACGTATTATCCAGTCTTACTCCAAAGACGCTTTGTTTGTTGGCTTGCTTTCAGATATCCAGACAACCAGAAACATAGAGTTACATGTAAAGCAAAGGTTAAATAAACAGTATATACAAGCGTATTTGATATTGGCAGATGGAAAATTGCAAAGTACAATATCCCATAAATATTTAGCGTATGTGCATCACTGGCTTCTAAAGAATTAAACAAAACCTTTACTGACAATACGTAGGCTGCCAATGCTGTCCTCGGCTACTGAAAATGATGGTTTCCTGGCTGTCATGCTGATCCAAAGGCTGCAATATTTAATCAACTAAAGAACAAGTTGGTAAATTGGGCATTCTAACTTTGAACTGACATTGACTGCTGCACGCTTGTTCCCACAGCTCAGAAAGTAGTGAGGTTGGGGATACCCAGGCAACCATATATCTAGTACTGGTTCTAAAACAACACTATCAGGGTTACACAAAATCCTTAAAAAAAGGTGCCCGCAAGGGAAGAGCTCACCTACTCAGGAGTGCTACAGCGTTTGTCAATCTTTTTAGTATTTAACATGTCTGGGAGCATCTGATGCATTTGTCCCCCACTGTGCGCCATGATTCCATCCTCCGACCCCTACTTCACTGTGGATTTGAATTCAAAGAGACTGATGCATACTGCACTGGGATGGAGCAGAGGTAGGAAACAAGTCCTGCCCAACAGGTGATTATACGAGCCCTTTTCATTCAAGGCACCTTCATTTAGGATTTTTTGCTACCCTGACTGGGTTGCTTTAAAAACCAAGGTATAGAATGACCTGCTACCAAATGGCCTAACCATATTTGATACGGAAGATAAGTTCACGGAATTATAATATTGTTGCCAAACTCAAACCAACTGTTAAGAGTCATATACATATAAATGATCATTACTGGTACATGTGCTTATTATCTTCCTCTAAGCAGGTACTTTTCAATACTTGGGTCAGATTTGTACTGTATAGTAATTCAGCAGTAAAAAATCACACACAATGCACAAAGCTCCAATTATTGCACTGCAAAAAAAGAATGTCCATTTTGTCTTCTTCAATTTCTTCTTCCTTCATAGACTTGTAATTTTTTTGTAAGCTCATCTAGTAGGTTCTGGTTAAGAAAAAAGTAAATATATATATTATAAAATACAGATTCTGCAGTAAAAATGTTGATGACAAGAAAGCAAATTTTATGTGAGGCTCCCATAATGCATGCTAATACTAAATTAAAGTTGCTATAAAGGGAAAAGGTTTTTAATCTTAATGTATTCTTTGCATTAAGGTAAAAAACATTTTAAAGCTGCTCCTTCCGGCCCCCCCTTAAACACTTACCTGAGCCCGATTTTGATCCAGTGCTGTGCCCGTCTGCAGCAGCTCTTCTTATCTCTCCCTCTTCTCATAGGAGACTCAGCAGCAGCGGGAGCCATTGGCTCCCGCTGCTGTCAGTCAAGTCCTGTGAGAAGAGAGGGAGGGCGGGTGCCAGCCACACTGCATGTGTCTATGGATCAGGCCCGCACAAGTGCCCCCATAGCAAGGGCACTAGGAGAAGAGGAGGCGCCAAGATTGCCGGTGCGGGAACCCAGAAGAGGAAGTTCAAAGCCGTTGTGGGCAATACCATTGCACAAAGCAGGTAAGTATAACATGTTTATTTATTAAAAAAAAAAAAAAAACTTTTCAACCACTTTAAAGTGCATGTAATGGCAATCTTTATTTTTAGAATGAATGTATAACTCCTGCGCTGTCAAAAGAAACAATAAAGCTAGGGGTACACTGCAGCAAACACCTGGTAAGCTGATCCTTAACAGATAGAGAGGTAACGGTATAAATGAAATCCAGAAAAAATTCCTGTGCCAATCTGATGATTAAAAATGAAATCCATACAATATTGTGACAGTCTGACAGTGATACCAAAATAAGTAATGGATCCCTCCACCGTGAAAAAAACAAAAACCGGTGCCTGGTCAGTCCTCAGTGATGACACCTGTGTGTGTACAAGCCTCTCACCTTACTGCCGTAAGGTAACAGCATATATATGGATCACAAGTGGTCCTCAGAAGGTCCCTCTTTGATGTTAGTAGCACTTCCTTTACTGATATACTCGGTGTGAAGAGATGAGAGACAAGGAAGTGAAATGCCAATAACGTAATACCATTTACAAGGGTCGGTTTATTAAAACAAACATGCAGATACACTCACTTTTTGGATTTAAAAAATGGGAACAATCCTTGAGCGCTGAGCTCGTATGCTTCAGTCAATCCTGGTTACACCTTTTGCTCCAATCCCAACGCGTATCGCACATCACGTGACTTCATCAGGGGGTAACAATAGGCTATGGTTTCTGTCCTTAAATAGTGTATTCGATTTAATTACCAGTGGCCATTTTCATGTGGTCCGCCATTGAAATATATGGCAGTAAGGTGAGAGGCTTGTACACACACAGGTGTCATCACTGAGGACTGACCAGGCACCGGTTTTTGTTGTTTTTTTCACGGTGGAGGGATCCATTACTTATTTTTGTATCACTGTCAGACTGTCACAATATTGGATTGCATTTTTAATCGTCAGATTGGCACAGGAATTTTTTCTGGATTTCATTTATACCGTTTCTTCAGAAGCGCACATAGGACTTTTGATTTTGATTTTATGATTAAGCTTTCACTTATGATTATGGATGTTCATTGTTTATAGGAATTATTTTTATCTTCACCTGATATTTTAACACCTAGAAATTTGTTATTGTTTATACCCCCTCATTGCACTAGCACTTTATTCACTTAATCATCTCACAGCGCAAACACCAATCTTTTTTTTTTAGTTTGGTATAGAATGGGAAGAGTCAGAACCCCTGTGAGATTTTTATTGCTATATGTGTATCTATCTATCTATCTATCTATCTATCTATCTATCTATCTATCTATCTATCTATCTATCTATCTATCTATCTATCTATCTATCTATCTATCTATCTATCTATCTATCTATCTATCTATCTATCCTAATCTATCTATCCTAATCTAATATATCCAAACATATGCCAAATGTGTGACTTATTACAAACTATTTTCTCCAGGGTGTAATCCCATACAAGGCCTTTAGTGCTATCTGATGACTCAGGAAGAAAGAGGTGAGGAAAGAGCCCCACCCTTATAGAATGGCTCTGACATAGGGTTGCCACCTGTCTGGGATTCACCCGTACAGTCCAGGTTTTTAATAATTTTGAATCATGTATCCAGGTTTCAGTCTGCCTGGAACCCGGACACATTATTCAGACCGGACTGTGGCAGATGGGGGCTGAGGGAAGAAACAGAACTAATGCTTATCGGGCAGCAGCTAGGGGCTAAGGAAGGAAGTTAATGCTTATCGCTCAGCAGAGGACTAATCCTTGTGCAGCGACTCCCGAGAATTAAATTAAAGTCCTGGCCCCCTTGTCTATATCAATCCGCTGGGGCATGTTTTATTACAACGGTGCCCTAGGTCTTTTCCTATAGTTAGTGTATGCTACAAAAAAAAAGTGCAGTGCGATACTAACGTGTTCAGGTTTGGCTTGAAGAATATCCCTACTCTGACAGGATATGCTTGACTGAAAAACAAGCTCACCTTGCTTGCAGTTAATTCTTTATATATTCTCATGCAGAATCCATAAGGAGGCACATGACAGTAAGATACTGATGATGTGTATTCTGGTGGATTCTTTATGGAGAATACTAAGGCCAATGACTACAATACGTAAGCGGAAAAGCCCAATCCCCCAGCCTGTCACAGCTGTGAATGTTTCAGCTCAAATTCTGCTGGCTTCAATATATTTGCATTGCCTATAAATTAAAACATGCTGAAACTATTTTCATTTAGTCTTCATTATCTAGGCATGCAGTGACCAGAGAGAAAGTTACTAGAAAAAGAATTAAAAGCTCATCCACCACCCCCCAAAAAAATGCACAAAAAAAGTGTAGACAAAAAGCACATTAACTTGCACATAAAACCACAACTACATTGCAGATGTTTTAAAATACGCAGGTGTAAGGCCTGTTTTACACAGGCTTCAGCTTGTATAAGAGCAGTGTGAACAACAAGCTTTGACAAAGCATCTGCAGAGCTTTCAGCAAGCTTTGTTAAAGTACCATTTAGCTTCAGTTTGTAAATGTTAAACACGGATCCTAATGGGAGTGTTGATTGCCACTTTAAGCAAGCTGCTAGCAGGCTTCAGCAGGCTTTCAAAACGCTTCAAGAAGTTCTAAAGCCTGCTAGCAGCTTGCTTGCAAACAACTTCCATATATTTGTGGTTTAAGATTTTGTACTTTATGGTAAGGTTTAAAGTGTAGAGGGAATGATTACGCTTAGGCGGCTATCCCATTAGTGGTGGCTGAAGATTAGCTAGGGACTAGGTATGCAAGAAGACAACCACCGAAAGCAGAACATATGAAGTCCAGATTTAATTTTATTCAGAGTCTTATATCATAAATCCAATGCATTTTTGGGGTTCAAAGGCCCCCCCCCCCCCCCCTTCATCAGTGATGATCGCTCCACATGCTGGTTAAGCAGCCCAAGCTGTTTTTTTATTGGAATTTTAGTTAATGGTCAAGCAAATGAACCTGGATTTAAAATTTTGGTATCACTTTCTTTTCCTTCTTTTGTTGAAGATAAAAGCTATACCTGTATGCATATACCCATACAGAAAATAAAATTTTACATGGTTATAAAGCAGGTTTTTTTTTTTCACTTTGCACACTGGTGTTATAATGGTGGTGGCTGGTTACTGTGCTTTGAGTGACTGTTGTGGCTCGCAGGAGCCTTGACACCTGAGTTTGGAAAGCCCCTGCTCAGTTAGATAGGATTTTCATGTGAGTTTTATGTGTCTGATCTAATATCTTCAGATATTATTAGAATGTGGTGCCTAACATATGCAGATTGCAGATATATGCCTGTTTTAAAGAAACAAAAATATATCAGGTAAAGGATATGTTTTGAAGTCAAAGATTCAATGTAAGTGTTCACTTTGCTTTGGAAAGCAATCAGACTTTCACATTTGCAAGGGTCCTCTTGTTGTACAACCCTCCGTGCTTCCTCTATAATAAAAAAAACAAGAAGAATGAGAGAAAGGAAAGGAAGGGTTAAAGGCTGCATATTGTATTTCTCTCAGACAGCTTAGATAATTTATAAAGAATCTTACATGTTAAAAACTGCGAAAATGGAGCAAGTTCACCCAAAACTGACCTCTCCATTTTGGGTAGACTCGGGCAATCCCCTATGGGTCCTCTCTGCTGTATTTTCTCAGTGGAAGATCACACTGGTCAAAAAAAGATAAGGGCCAGGCCCACCCTTCCTCCCATTACCTCCACTACAGTCTTATCACACTCAGGGCAGCCATCCAAAATTTTTGGGCCCCTTACACAGCTTTAGGTCTGCCCCCCCGAGCCTGACCACCAAATTCCCCACGGGCCATCCTACTGAATCTGCACACCGGCCACCTCACCTGTACGCATTCAGCCCCCCCCCGCAATCCAGTATATATGTCAGTGCCCCCCCCTGCAATCCAGTATATATGTCAGTGCCCCCCCACACACCTGTACATATGTCAGCCCTCCCCACACCTGTATATATGCCAGCTCCCCCCACACACACCTGTATATATGTCAGCCCCCCACACACCTGTATATATGTCAGCCCCCCACACACCTGTACATATGTCAGCGCCCCCCCTACACACCTGTATATATGTCAGCCCCCCACACACCTGTACATATGTCAGCGCCCCTCCCCACACACCTGTATATATGCCAGCTCCCCCCACACACACCTGTATATATGTCAGCGCCTCACCCACCACACACCTGTATATATGTCACCCCCCCCACACACACACCTGTATATATATGTCAGCACCCCCCCACACACCTGTATATATGTCAGCCCCCCTCCCACACACACCCGTATATATGCCAGCCCCCCCCCCCACACACACACACACACCTGTATATATGCCAGCCCCTCACATACACAAACCTGTAAACGCTCAAGGCTCTGGCCCCTCCCTGTCCACAAACAGTCCCCCTCCCTTTCCCTCACAGCCCCTACTTGTAAAGAAGGTCTTCCTACCTAGTCCCAGCACGTTTTCACAAAGCTGACATGTTGCTGAGCAGCACAGTACAAATCACATGAGGGGTGCACATACACATAGTAGCCAGAGGTGGCAGTAAAGAGCTTAATGTCTGAGCTCAATGCCACAGAGAGCAGAATCAGCCGAGATCGTTTCTGTACTGCACAGCACAGCTCCCCTTCACCTGTCCTACCTTCTTCTGGCCCGGGCGGGCCCCTCGGGCCCCGGGGCCCCTTACAGTTGTGACGGCTGTACCCCCCTGATGGTGGCCCTGATCACACTACTGTCACTACTAAAAATGTCCAGCATGTTGAATGATTTATTGAGACCTTGATTCTGCTGCAGACCAGCTACTGGATTGGTTAAGGCTCCATGCTACTGGGCTTAAAAAAATGTCTGTCCTCTCGGGAGTAAAAAAACGCTCATATAGAGCATTTTTTGGTACAAAGTTTGGACGAGTTTAGGAGAGTTTTACGTTTTTTCTGCCAGGGAGCTCCAATCATAAACGCGAAACAGAAGTTTTTTTTTTTTTTTCAGCCTCTAAGTCTGGGTTCACACCTATGTGAATTGGATGCGGATTTCCCTGCATCCAATTCATAGCAGGAGAATGTGACTGGCTCTCTATGGAGCCAGTTCACACATCTCCGCAGCAGGTCTGGTGCGTTTTGCAGGAAAAACGTGTGCTTTTTTGGTCCGTTTCTGGTCCGAATTCAGCCCAAGCTGAAATTGGACCTGGAACGGTGAACCACCACGCACCGGACCCCTGCTGTGCGATGGATGCGGCTCATATGTGAACCGAGCCTCAACGTTAAACTCAAAATAGGCCTCTTAACATCCTAATATGCTTGGGCACATAGGATAACATATAGCTGCTTCTAGGTGGGTACTGGGAAAAGAAGATGCCCAACACAGAGAGGGATAAATAGATTACCCACTGGACAGAATCGCTAGTAAGAGAGGCCAATAGTCCAAAGATTACCTTGGGGTCTGTTGCACCACTAATTTGCCTCCCTTCCTGGGAAAGCGATGAACTTCAGAGGCCACACCACTTGTTGACACCAGCCTACACTCTAAATCAGGGGTCTCAAACTTTCTAAACAAAGGGCCAGTTTACTGTCCTTCAGACTTCTGGGGGGGGGGGGCCGGAATATGGCCGAGGAGTAGAAAAGGTCCCAATGTCAGTGGAGAAAAACAGTGCCCCATTTTTGATGCCAGTGGAAAGAATTGTGCCCTATCTTTGGCGTCATTGGGAGGATCTTTGCCCCATTATTGGTGTCATTGGGAGGAATTGTGCCCCTTCATTGGTGTCGGGGGGGGGGGGTGTGCACCATTGTTGGTATCAGTGGCTGAAATAGTGTCCCAAGGGCCGGATAAAAGCAAGCAAAGGGCCGCATCTGGCCCCCGGGCCGCAGTTTGGAGATCACTGCTCTAAATGGTAGCTGGACTCTGGTTGTAAATACATGCCACCCACAATGCTTCAGACTTACGTGAACATGTCTTCCTGTCTGGGTTGAGAGAGTATCCAGCACGACATTTGCACTGATAGGAGGTAGCAGTGGACACACAGATTTGCTCACAGTCATGTCTCCCCAGAGCACACACATCAATGCCTGTGGTGTAAAGACACAATCAACAATGTTGTGGATACACTTACATGTATTGTTTAAAGGGATCATAAAGTCTTAATTTGTACACTGGAGTAAAAACTACTGCATGCCGTATGATCTGTCCAACCATGGATCCATCAAATTACAGTGAAACGATTCTGATTCAAGAAACATTTGAGGATCTCTGTAGCCACAGATTGTGTTGTTTGGGAATGGGAAATGACTGATATTATCAAAACAGTATATACTATTCTATACTACAGTATAATATATTTAAAAAGTAACTTTTGCTGAGAAAAAAACAATCCCCTCTGAGTGATCTATGTATTGCAAACTTTGTTGCAGATTTCTACCTGTTTCTGTTCTTAAGAAAAAGCTGTATGTTTCACTATGTTCCTAGAATACTGATTCCTAAATGGGTGCGTCTGTGTTTGATATAATAAGATGATGCACTTTCCTAGTTCTAATGAGGAAAGCTGCGGCGTCTGCATCCCTTTTGAAGTAATTAACCCTTAAGGGAGCATCTCACCAAAAATATAATTCCTATTGCAGAGAATGCTCAAAGTGCAGACTTCTGGGAAAATCAGTGAGCCAATCACCCAAGCAGCATATGACTTTTCTAGAGGAATTTCTGTACACCAACTGTGTACAAAAGGCCTCTAGGTTGCCATATTGCATAGAGTTTTACAGAAAATTCCAGTGGCTGTAGTCTGAAAAGGTAAGGTATTTTTAATAAAATGAAATTGATTGTAAACCCTTACCTTGTAAAACAAGCCATTCAGTTTAAAATAGAAATGAAAGGCAAAATGTTTGTGTATAGATATAATAAAAAAAATAAATAAATAAAAAATGTATTTTTTAAAATGTAACTGCCTACTCCCAAACTGTCATTTGAAGTAAAACACATAGCCAAGTATTATTCTACACAATTTTTTTATTGTGCATTAAAAAAGAAAACAAATAAAATTAGACATGCTATCTGCCAATAGAACTTAACCAAAAAGTGCATTCTATGCATCCAAAAATATAGAAAATATAACAAATCTAATCATTATTCAACCAAAAAATAAAATCCTCATGCATGTGTCCTGCTTCTTAATATAGGGGGTCAACAATGCCAAGAGTTGGTGAAAGCAGGGGTCCGTCATCCGGAGATAATTCCGAAAATCATCCGGAATATTCTCCTGGAGCTCCCACAACAAAGCCATATGACATAATTGGTCACGATTATTAAAGCAACCAATTTTTGGTCCAAGAAATCCTCTTCCTCCTGGACAGGACTTGAGTCAAAGCAATAACATCAGGGCCAATAATAAATAACACATTATCTCCTCCGATCCACAACATGGCTGGTTGACGAATGGCTGTTCAGAAAGGAACTGAAAAGCACGAACTGAAAAGCGTGAAATGAAAAGCGCAATATGAAAAACGTGATTCAACACTCACCAAACTTCTACTAACACAAAATTAGCAGAAGGAGACCAAAGGATGGCGCATGACAATTGAACTTCCTAATCGGCTCATAGTACATCTAGTATGTCACTACATTCGGGTTTCTTGGCCGACAATTGTGTGCCGTTTGTATGCAAGACAAGTTTAGGGGCCAACGACCTTCGGACAAAAATCAGAGGTTTTGTCTACGGAAAATCCGATAGTGTGCACGAGACTTTAGAGGACAGCTTCTTGGGAAATTCCTGCCTCAGCAATATTTGGTCCCATAGTAGCAACCTCAAAAATAATGCTGAAGAAAGAGGAGGCAGCCAGTTAATCTGAGACTTTATGAGAGCAGTCACAATCCTTAAAGTGTTACTAAACCCAGGACCCTGCATTCACTATATCTGGTCTCCCACTGTACACAGAACATGTGAATGCAATTATTTTAGTAAATATAAACTGCTAAATACCTTTTGTCATCAACAGTATATAGCAGTCTCATGGCTTCTATCAGTGTCTGACCGAGCACTGGTTAATTCTTGTAGGAGGAGTTTTCATTCTCCTTTGACTGTCCTATGAGGCTGCATGATCCCTGACCTTCTGTCTGGACAGTGCTTATTAGCCCTGTGCTGATTACATGCACTCGCCCAAAGAAATAAAAACTCTAGCAGTACACACCAAACTGAGCATGTGCAAAGTGCCTCCCAGGGCTCTGTTCTATCTGTAGATGGATTGGGGACAGTAAAAGAAGGGGAAGATCAGAGAACACAGGATCAAACAGCCTTGTGACACAATTCAGAGGATTAAACCCTTAGGTTCCACAGTGAGTACAACAAACATGCTTTACTGCATATACAGACTGATTTTACTGTTGTGGGTTTAGTAACACTTTAAGCAGCAACTTCTGTTGTCTTACCCTCAAAGAACACTTTAGAACTTGGAGCTAAGGGTGAAAGGTCCTATTCACAATGTTTAGGCAGCAGCTCCTATCCAGCTCTCATGTAACACTCTTTACTGAAGGTTTCCTTCTCCAACCCAGCTTCTACAGGTAGTATCTTTCAGGTTCCCAGCACATGGCACCTGCAGAGACCTAGCAGCAGTAATTTCTCTGGGACACACACACATGCCCCCTTCCCAGGGGGGAAGCCTCACGGGAAAAGAGACATCTGATCATATTCTCCCAAACATTTAACTTCTCCCCAACCACACTTTCTGAGCCAGCCTCCCAGGGATTGGCTAGGGTCAGATAATTATTTATAATCTAGTAATCAATACTCCCACAATATTGGTGGAATATTCTCCCAGTGGCTGACAGAAACAATCATCCACCGGCTTAAGGGACAAACCTGAAAAGTCCTGAAAAAAAAGGCAGCCCAGCTGGTTACAGCTGACATGATGTCGTATGTGATGACGTACAACCGGACTAGAAAAGGAAGTTCAATAGCTAGTAGTCAATAGCTGCTCTTGCGTCGTTTTCGGTCTGTCGGACTAGTATACAGACGAACATTTTTTTCGATAGGAATCGAGTCCGTAGGAAAGATTTGAAACATATTCTATTTCTAAGGTCCGTCAGATTTTTCGACAGAAAAGGTCCGATGAAGCCCACACATGATCGGAATGTCCGACAGATTCATTCCGTCTGACCTTTTCTGCCGGAAAGTCCGGTCGTGTGTACGTGGCATAAGACAGGAAGAGTGTTGATAGTTGGAAAATAAAAGAAAAAAGCCTGAAGAAAGAAACCTAATGCAGTCATCACATCTAATGGTGGATAAGCTGCAATATATTCAATTTTTGTTCTTGGGTTTAGATACTCTTTGAAACCCCTGGCAGTTTTTTTTTTCTTACTGTCTAGAGACAACAGAAAATGAGAGATAATCTCGTCATTGGGGAAATTCTCTCTTAGCCAGTTTTCAACAGAACATTCATCCCTATTGGAAGTTATATGTTCACATCCTCCACCAAAACAAACAGGGAAGGCAGAAAAGGGAAATTAATTTAGAAACACTTTAAAGGCCTGTACCAATGAGCTCTTATTCCCATCAGATGGGTTTTGCAATCCAATCCAATTCTAAAACCTACTTGAAGTAAGTCGGAAGGAGGTCCTCTGCAAGTCAAATGCAGGTTAGAAGGAGGTCCTCTGCAAGTCAAATGCAGGTCAGAAGGAGGTCCTCTGCAAGTCAAATACAGGTTAGAAGGAGGTCCTCTGCAAGTCAAATGCGGGTCAGAAAGAGGTAATCTGCAAGTCAAATGCAGGTCAGAAGGAGGTAATCTGGAAGTCAAATGCAGGTCAGAAGGAGGTCCTCTGCAAGTCAAATGCAGGTCAGAAGGAGGTCCTCTGCAAGTCAAATGCAGGTCAGAAGGAGGTCCTCTGCAAGTCAAATGCAGGTCAGAAGGAGGTCCTCTGCAAGTCAAATGCAGGTCAGAAGGAGGTCCTCTGCAAGTCAAATGCAGGTCAGAAGGAGGTCCTCTGCAAGTCAAATGCAGGTCAGAAGGAGGTCCTCTGCAAGTCAAATGCACCTGTCAGTAGATCCTGAATGATCTCTGAAGTGTCTCAAACTGATGACAAAGTCATGCCATTGACACAAGCCCAAGCCAAGCGATACAGGCTCTTAAAGTGGGACTAAACATAACGTCAAAACCTGTGAACAGACAGCTCTTTATTGCAGAGACATGCTATGCCCGTAGTATGCTATGTACACTGAGTTTGCACATTCCCGGCACACTCCTGCTGTGCTGGAATGACTGACTCCTTTGTGCATGTGCAGGCTGACGTCACCAGCAACTGGCCAATCAAGAGGTCCAAAACACAGCCCCCAGAAGTAGCCAGGGGCAAAGATGACAGCAGCCCATGAGGGGTGTAATGGCTGCATCGCTGGAAGGTGGAGGTGAGCATTTTTGGGAGTTTAGTTTCACTTTAACAAAATCACTGAAAGCCGTAAAACCCAAAACCAAAAATGTAATATACTGCAGTTTATCAATTCTTAGATGTTGTGGATACATTAGATTTCCCTTTTTTTAGGCTTTTTTCTTTTATTGTCACCCATTGATCTGGCCAGCAAGTCTGGTATTTTTTAACTTCCTCACACCGACCAAGTTGTTCATTTATGTAAAAGCTTCATATCAAAAAAAAAAAAAATCCTGTTACTGTAACTGCTTAAAAAGTGTTAGATGTTCAGCTTTAATTCTTTAGTCAAGTCCATCTAAAGTCTCGAACACACGATCGGATTTTCCACAGACAAAACCTCAGACTTTTGTCCGAAGGGCGTTGGCCTTGGAATTGTCGGCCAACAAACACGAACGTAGTGACGTACTACGTGGTTTTTCAGCTCTTTAGCGCCACTCTGTGAACTCCTACTGCTAATTTTAATGTTAGTAAAAGTTTGGTGAGTGTTGATTCGCACTTTCCATTTCGCGGTTTTAATTTTGTGCTTTTCAGTTTGTTTCTGAATGGCCATTCGTCAACCAGCCATGTTGCAGACTCGGAGAAGATAACATGTTATTTATTATTGGGCTTGGAGTTATTGCTTTGACCCAATTCCAGTCCAGGAACAGGAGGGGGAGGATTTCTTGGACCAAAATTTGGTTGCTTTATTAATAGTGACCAATTATGTCATATGCCTTTGCTGCGGGAGTTCCAGGAGAATAATCCGGATGATTTTCGGAATTATCTCCTGATGACCGACCCCTGCTTTCACCAACTCTTGGCATTGTTGACCCCCTATATTAAGAAGCAGGACACATGCATGAGGCTTTTATTTTATTTTTTGGTTGAATAATGATTTGATTTGGTATATTTTCTATAATTTTGGATGCATAGAATGCACTTTTTGGTTACATTCTATTGGCAGATTGCATGTCTAATTTTATTTGTTTTCTTTTTTTTAATGCACAATAAAACAATTATGGAGAATACTTCTTGGCTATGTGTTTTACTTCAAATGACAGTTTGGGAGTAGGCAGTTACATTTTAAAAAAATACAATGTAAAATTGACAAGGGACACCAACATAGTTGTATCTTTGATCTTAAAAACTACAGGATAATGGTGTTGTGGTAACTTGCCCAAATAAAAAAAAAAAAAAAAAAAAAGCATAATAATATTATTCTTGATATCACTAGAAAAAAAAAGCCTTTGAAAATTCGTTTGCAATAACTCCATCAGTATCACCAGCAAAGCAGCTTCATTATTATCCCATTAAAGAAGAAGAGACTGTGCGCTGTATTTCGAGATTTCATAATTTGCCACGTCACGAACGTTAATTCTGCATTATGAACGTTAGTTTACAAGACTGACCTCTTCCGTCTCGTCCTTGCTTCCAAGCATGCGTGTTTGTACTTTGGACTTTTGTCCGACGGACTTGTGTACACACGATTGAAGAATCCGACAACAGACATTTGTCCGCGGAAAATTTTAAAGGCTACCATCCAACATTTGTCCGCGGAAAATCCGACAATTGTCCGATGGAGCGTACTAACGGTTGAATTTTCAGCAAACATCCTGTCATCACACAATTCCCGTTGGAAAACCCGATCGTGTGTATGAGGCTTCAGTCTGCTATTTCATCTAACACTACTCTCCACAGATTGACAATGCTGCTATCCAAAGGTGTCTCAGTTGGTCCTTCATCCACACTAGAGACACCCTAAAGCCTTGTACACATGATACGATTGTTGGCCAACCTAGCGTCTGATTTTTGTCTTAAGGGCGTGTGCCAGAACCTTGTCTTAAATACTAACGTTACACAATTGTCGTGCCACAAACACAAACGTAGTGACGTACTACAAGGAATTTCAGCTCTTGAGCACCACCCTTTGGGCCCCTTCTGCTAATTTCGTGTTTGGTGAGCTTTGATTCCGATCATGCGTGTTCGTACTTTTGACTTTTGTGTGACTGATCTGTGTACTGACCGTATGAAAATGCGACAACAGACCGTTGTCCGCCAAAAATTTACTAGCCTGCCATCCAACATTTGTTGGCCGAACGTTGGACATCAATTGTCAAAAGGAGTGTACTAATGGTAAGATTTTAGGACAACAGTCTGTCAACAGACAATTCCCTGCCAACAATCGTACCGTGTGTACGAGGCTTAAGACAGGAAGTGTGTTACTGGCCGGATTACAAGGTAAAAAAAAGCCTAAAAAAAAACAAAACAATGTAGCCACCACATCTGAGGATTGGTAAACCACAATACAGTATATTCAGTTTTTGGGTTTAATACTGCTTGAAATTCAGGTTGAATTCTAGCTTGTACAAATTGGTTAGTTTATTCATATTTATCTTCCTTTAAAATGAATTTCTTACGTGAACAGGTCTTCTTGTCTGGATTAAGAATATAGCCGTTGCGGCACTTGCACTGGTATGATGTAGCCGTCGCTACACATATGTGTTCACAGTCATGTCTTCCATCGGCACAAAAGTCTACACCTAAAAAAAAGTGATAAAATGACATGCTTATGGTGATTCTATTACCATTTTTAATATGCTACTGCAAAATACACTGATTTGAATTATATCCATAAGGCTACTCTCACACAGATTAACGATTTTGCTGCCTTCGTGGTGCAGTTTTTAACGGACTTGTGACTCAAAAGCTACACCAAAAACGCATTGCGGGTGAGTTTTGATGTGTTTTTACATGCGTTTGCTTTCAATGGGAAAGGCCAATTTTATTTGTTTTTTTTTTAACTCACTAAACATGCTCCAAAAATGTGGCAAGCAGGATGTTTTTGCACCGCAACGGAAACGCATCACCCCAGTGTGAACACATACATAGGGATTAAAGGGAAGCATTTTTCTTGAGCTTTTCAGTGGCTTTTTTTTAACACAAAAATGCTTCAAAAACTCCTCAGTGTGAAAGCATCCTAAATTATGGATTTTGGACATTTTGGACATTTTCACTTAGGGGTGTACTCACTTTTGTTGCCAGCAGTTTAGACATTACTGGCTGTGTGTTGAGTTATTTTGAGGGGACAGCAAGCAAATGTACACTGTTATACAAGCTGTACACTCACTACTTTACATTGTAGCAAAGTGTAATTTCTTCAGTGTTGTCACATGAAAAGATATAATAAAATATTTACAAAAATGTGAGGTGTACTTACTTTTGTGAGATACTGTATATGTGTGTATGTGTGTAAAATATCAGCTTGATGTAAATAATGTAATCAATGTATTTTTTTTTTTAATTAGCCTTATATTTAAAGCGGAGTTCCGCCAATTTTTTTTTTTTAAAGTCAGCAGCTACAAATACTGCAGCTGCTGACTTTTAAAATATGGACACTTACCTGTCCAGGGCGCCCACGATGTCGGCAAACGTGTGCCTTTTTTGGTCCATTTCAGATCCGAATTCAGCCCAAAATTCGGGATGAAATCGGGCCTGAAACGGTGAACCACCACGCACCGGACCCCTTCTGTGCAACGGATGTGGCTCATATGTGAACCGAGCCTCAACGTTAAACTCAAAATAGGCCTCTTAACATCCTAATGTGCTTGGGCACATAGGATAACATATAGCTGCTTCTACAGGCAGATCACAAAACTCCTGTAGAAGCAACGTTTTTTAGGCCAGTGTGCATGGAGCCTCAGTGACACTTCTTGATGAGTCCCCTGTACAGCTCTGCAGGGTTATTTAAATGCTGTTATGGAAACGGTATAGGTGGGTACTGGGGAAAGAAGATGCCCAACACAGAGAGGGATAAATAGATTACCCACTGGACAGAATTGCTAGTAAGAGAGGCCAATAGTCCAAAGATTACCTTGGGGTCTGTTGCACCACTGATTTGCCTCCCTTCCTGGGAAAGCGATGAACTTCAGAGGCCACACCACTTGTTGACACCAGCCTACACTCTAAATCAGGGGTCTCAAACTTTCTAAACAAAGGGCCAGTTTACTGTCCTTCAGACTTTTAGGAGGGCTGGAATATAGCCATGAGGAGTAGAAAAGGTCCCAATGTCAGTGGAAAAAAACAGTGTCCCATTTTTTATGCCAGTGAAAAGAATTGTGCCCTATCTTTGGCGTCATTGGGAGGATCTTTTCCCCATTATTGGTATCATTGGGAGGAATTGTGCCCCTTCATTGGTGTCAGTGGGGGGGGGGGGTGTTGTGCACCATTGATGGTATCAGTGGCTGAAATAGTGTCCCAAGGGCCAGATAAAAGCAAGCAAAGGGCCACATCTGGCCCGCGGGCCGCAGTTTGGAAACCACTGCTCTAAATGTTAGCTGGACTCTGGGTGTAAATGCTTCAGACTTACGTGAACATGTCTTCTTGTCTGGGTTGAGAGAGTATCCAGCACGACATTTGCACTGATAGGAGGTAGCAGTGGACACACAGATTTGCTCACAGTCATGTCTCCCCAGAGCGCACACATCAATGCCTGTGGTGTAAAGACACAATCAACATTGTTGTGGATACACTTACATGTATTGTTTAAAGGGATCATAAAGTCTTAATTTGTACACTGGAGTAAAAACTACTGCAATGATCTGTCCAACCATGGATCCATCAAATTACAGTGAAACAATTAATTCTGATTCAAGAAACATTTGAGGATCTCTGTAGCCACAGATTATGTAGTTTGGGAATGGGAAATGACTGATATTATCAAAACAGGATATACTATTCTATACTACAGTATAATATATTTAAAAGTAACTTTTGCTGAGAAAAAAACAATCCCCTCTGAGTAATCTATGTATTGCAAACTTTGTTGCAGATTTCTACCTGTTTCTGTTATTAAAGTGGAGTTCCGTTTCTAAAGTCAGCAGCTACAAATACTACAGCTGCTGACTTTTAAAATATGGATCCCTCGGATCTCGGGTGGAGGCGCCACCATCTTCTGTAAGGGAATCAGGAAGTGAAGCCTTGTGGCTTCACAGCCTGGTTCCCTACTGCGCATGCGCAAGTTGCGCTGCATGATCCCACTGGTCCATGCTGTCTTCTGGGACCTGTGTGTCTCCCAGAAGACAGCGGGGGGTACGGAGGAGGCGCCGGACATGGCGTAGATATTCGCGGATACTACAGCTATCTATGCCCGGAAGTGGGAGCAAATACCTGGAATAGACAGGTATCTGCTCCCCCCCCCGAAAGGTGCCAAATGTGACACCGGAGGGGGGGGGGATTCCGAAAAGCAGAAGTTTCATTTTTGGGTGGAACTCCACTTTAATATTTTATCTCTATAATAATATTTATGTACATAAAGTTAGCCAGATTTGTTCTTTGCATACTCAAGCTCCACTTCATACTTCATAGTGCTACACAATGGTTGTTCTTACAGCTGCTCCATACCATACAAATCAATGACCCTGAAAGGAATGGAGCATGCTCACTTTGCAAAGGAAATTTTCTCTTAGCTTTGTGAATGTGGGAAAGCTATGCTGACTTTATTCATTCAATCGTGCAATCCAAAAACCTGTTTTTCTAAACTGTTTCTTGCACATAATTGGGTACTCTGTGCAAAATGAATTTTCACTTACGTAAGTATTTAATTTACTAAGCCTACACTTACTTACATTTTCATTTACTAAGCTGAATTAAAATTTCCTTGCAAAGTAAAAATGCACTTAGTAAATTACGGCCAATGAGTCTTCTGACACAATGAAAACAATTCAGTTCCATTGGGGTTAAAACATTTTATTACAACAACTGTTAAGAAGGGAGGCATATGATATAATGTTACACTGGAATGACATATGTGTCGCTTGTTCTTTTTGTATGCACATGTACATTACCTTGTTGTATTTCAATAAAAATCCTTTTTTGAGAAAAAAAAAGAAGGGAGGCAGAGCAAACATTTGCTCCATCTAGTGGCTAACATACAAATTTCTATATTTAATACAAAATTACAGGCAGTCCCCATGTTACAAAACAAGGTGTGTTCTGTAGGTTTGTTCCTAAGTTGATTTTTCTTTTAAATGTAACTCCAGCCAAATAAATAGTTTTACATTTTGGATAGATAGCATAGGGAAGGGTTAACACCCCTGTAACATTTGTTTTGCTGTCTGTGTCCCTGTTCAGAAGATTTCACCTCACTTTCTGTCCCTGTGACAATTGGATCTTGAAAATTTTGGGTTGTCATGGAAACAAGGATTAATGATAAAGCTTCAGTGGAGACATCTTTTTCCCATAAAAACTCTTACAGGAGTGAATTTCCCTTCCTAGGGGTAGATTAACTTTCACTTTCTGTTGTCATCCTCTGTTTGTAAGTATGAGTTATATGTAAGTCGGATGTTTATAACTCGGGGACCGCCTGTACTATGGAAGAGGATTTATGTAAAAATGGCAAACATCAATAAGCACTTTAAGATAAACACTGTAATAACAACTTGAAATATGTGGTCACCAAATGCATGCTTTACTTTCCATAAAAAAACCCCCAAAAAACAGAGTTAATTTCGAATGAGTTCATTCATAAATCAATCATTAAAAAATAAGATGTTTATAATTTACTGTGCACTTACATAGTTACATAGTTAGTCAGGTTCAAAAAAGACACAAGTCCATCTAGTTCAACCATAAAAAAAATAAATAAATAAAATAATATAAAAAATAGCATACAATCCCATATACCCAATCCTATACCCCCCCAGAAAAGCATGATCCAATTTGCTACAGCAGGGGAAAAAATTCCTTCCTGATCCCAGAGAGGCAATCTGATTTTCCCTGGATCAACTTTACCTATACATGTTAGTACCCAGTTAGATTATGTACATTTTAGGAAAGAATCCAGGCCTTTCTTAAAACAATCTACTGAGCTGGCCAGAACCACCTCTGGAGGGAGTCAATTCCACATTTTCACAGCTCTTACTGTGAAGGAACCTTTTCGTATTTGGAGATGAAATCTCTTTTCCTCTAGACATAAAGAGTGCCCCCTTGTCCTCAGTGTTGACCGTAAATTGAATAACTCAACACCAAGTTCACTATATGGACCCCCTATGTATTTACACATGTTGATCATATCCCCCCTTAATCTCCTCTTCTCAAGAGGGAATACATTCAGTTCCTCTAATCTTTCCTCATAGCTGATCTCCTCCATGCCTCTTATCAGTTTGGTTTCCCTTCTCTGCATTTTGTCCAGTTCCCTGATATCCTTTTTGAGAACTGGTGCCCAAAACTGAACTGAATATTCCAGATGAGGTCTTACTAATGATTTGTACAGGGGCAAAATTATATTTCTCTCTCTGGAGTCATTACCTCTCTTAATACAAGAAAGGACTTTGCTCGTTTTGAAAGCTTGGTATTGCATGTTATTATTGAGCTTATGATCTACCAAAACCCCCAGATCCTTCTCCACCATTGATTCCCCCAGTTGTACTCCCCCTAGTATGTATGATGCATATTCTTAGCCCCCAAGTGCATAACTTTACATTTATTAACATTAAATCTCATTAGCCACATAGTCGCCCATTTAGACAGTGCATTGAGGTCGGCTTGTAAATTGGAGACATCCTGTAAGGAAGTTATTCCACTGCATAGCTTGGTGTCATCTGCAAAGACAGACATGTTACTTTTAATCCCAGACCCAATATCATTTATAACGTTATTAAAAAGTAAGGGTCCCAACACTGAACCTTGGGGTACACCACTGATAACCTTAGACCATTCAGAGTAAGAATCATTAACCACTACTCTCTGAATTCTGTCTTTTAGCCAGTTTTCTATCCATTTACAAACTGATCTTTCCAAGCCTGTAGACTTTACCTTACACATTAGCCATGTGTGGGGAACTGTATCAAGCGCTTTTGCAAAATCCAAGTATACCATGTCAACAGCCACCCCTCTGTCCAAGGTTTTACTTATCTCTTCATGAAAAGAAATCAGGTTTGTTGGACAACTACTGTCTTTCATAAATCCATGCTGGCTGTTGCTTAAAATATTTTTTTCCAGCAAGAACTCGTCTATGTGGTCTTTTATTAAACTCTTCAGTATCTTCCCAAGAAGTTAAACTAACAGGTCTATAGTTACTTGGTAAAGACTTTGTTCCACATTGACCCTACACCAATTCAGTGGTACTATTCCCGTCAATAATGAGACCCTAAAAATTAGATACAGTGGCTTTGAAATTACAGAGCTCAATTCTTTTAGGATCTGTGGGTGGATGCCATCAGGTCCAGGTGCTTTATCCACCTTTATTCTGTCTAAATATTTCTGGACCATATCCATTTTGAGCCATTGTGGATCATTTGGGGCTGTGTCAATACCACCCCCATTATGGACATGAGCTCCCCCATGCTCCTTTGTATACACAGAGCTGAAGAAAGTATTTAATAAATTAGCCTTCTCTTTGTCCCCGTCACCCACTCAGGATTATTTTGTAAAGGACCTACATGTTCAGACCTGACCTTTTTACTATTAATATATTTGAAGAATTTTTTGGGGGTTTGTCCTACTATCTTTTGCAATCTGTCGTTCGTTTTGAGTTTTTGCGTCCTTGATTTCCTTTTTACATATTCTGTTATATTCTTTGTAACATTTAAACAACACTAGTGTTCCTTCATTTTCATATTTTGAAAAAGCTCTTATCTTATTGTTTATAGCTTTTTTAACTTTGGCCGTGAGCCACATAGGTTTTATTTTTAGCCTTTTAAACTTATTGCCCATGGGAATATACTTTGCAGTGAGTTCACAAACAGTCACTTTGAAGAATTCCCATTTCTGTTCTGTGCCCATTGATGCCAATATTCCCTCCCAGTCCAAGTCCTGGAGAGAAGCCCTCGTCCTTGAAAATTTTGCTCTCTTGAAGTTAAGTGTTTTTGTCTTTCCCATATGTGTTTTTTGCTTACAGCTAACATTAAATGAAATCATGTTATGGTCACTGCTACCAAGATGTTCCTTTATAAACATTAGTAATAAGCTCTGCATGGTTTGAGATTACCAGGTCCAACAGAGCATCATTCCTAGTTGGGGCCTCAATAAACTGGACCATTAAATTGTACTGTATTGGGTTTATACATTTTTGCCCTTTAACTGTCCCAGCAGTACCACTACTCCAGTCAATTTCTGGATAATTAAAATCCCCCATTATTATCACCATCCCAGCCCTTGCAGCCCTTTCCATCTGTGCAAGGAGCTAAGTCTCCACCTCCTCAATAACATTGGGTGGTCTATAACAAACTCCAATGATTAACTTTGAACTACGCACATCTATATGCAGTTCCACCCATAATGCTTCAGACTCATCACATTCTCCATCAACCAGGTCCTCTTTCACACTTACTTTGAGATCACTTTAGACATAGAGACAGACCCTGACACCTTTCCTTTTTCCCCTGTCTCTCAGAAAGAGTCATAAGCAGGAATATTAATAGCCCAGTCATGTGAAGAATGAAGCCAGGTTTCAGCAATACTGATTACATCATAGCTCTCCTCATGCACCAGAGCTTCCAACTCACCTATTTTGCTTGGCAGACTTCTGGCATTGGTGAACAAACACTTTAATGCATTATTACATTGTGCTCTAGTGTTTTTCATATTTTGTTTAGTAGTACAAATGGCACTATAATTTCCAATGGCTGTTTGCAACGTGGGAACTTTCTTGTCACCTGCCATAACCCTCCCCCCATCTATCCCCATTCCACCGTCCATTAATGTCTGACCCTTAACTGACCTGTCTGCCCGATGGAATTCTAGTTCACCCTCCCCCCTTAATCCTAGTTTAAATAATTCTCCAGCCTTCCCATAAACTTCTTCCCCAGCACAGCAGACCCCCTTCCATTCAGGTGCAAACCATCTTTAGCATATAGGTTGCACCCCAAAGAAAAGTCAGCCCAGTGCTCTAGAACCCCAAATCCCTGCTCCCTACACCAGGTCTTTAGCCATGCATTCAGCTCTCTAATCTCCCCCTGCCTTTCCTGTGTTGCGCATGGCACAGGCAATATATGAGATAATATCACCTTGGAGGTCCTTCCCTTTAACTTGCAGCCTAGTTCATTAAATTGATTCATAAGGAGCCTCCACCTTCCATGTATTCTGTCATTGGTTGCAACGCGAACCAAGACATCTGGGTCATGCCCTGCCCCTCCCAGTAATTTATCAACCCGGTCCACCACATGCCTGGTGGAAACCCCAAACCCTAGCACCAGGGAGACAACAATACATTCAGTTGAGGTGATCCTGGCGTGAAATTATTAATCCTGACTTGCCCCTCCACCCTCTACATCAACCCTACTGACCACCTGCTCAGCGAGCAGAGGACCCCTTTCAAGGTTGACTTTTCTGCCCAGTGTTGCAACTTGCTCCTCCAAATCTCTAATGCAAGCTTCCAGAAGGGCAACCCACTCACATCTGTCACAGCGGTATCCATCCTGGAGCTGTTGCACCAATTTTGCATACATGTGGCACACTGTGCACTGTCATTAAAAATAATATCTGAGTTGGCAACACTTGTGACAAACAATCATCTAATATCATTGGGTACAACTATTTCATACTATAATAAACCCCCTCTATTAGTTTTCTATGCCAGATAGAGCCCCCTAGTGGTTGAAATAAGCTGAACCTACAATGGCAGATTTCGGTGCTCTGCTTTTATATGATTACTTTTGTTGCTGTTACAAACCTTTTGGGTGTAGTGCAGCATTGTCTTCTTAAAGGACGATGTGATCAATGTGGCATTAACACAAATGAAGTCTTGTGTTGGCAACAATGTAGAGATTTTGGCCAGATGCTGTACGGCAGCGGTCTCCAAACTAGGGCACTTTGCTGGCCTTTATCTGGCCCTTGGGGAACCATTTTATCCACTAACATCAACAATAGGGCATAATTCCTCTCACTGACACCAACAATGGGGCACTATTCCTTCCACTGACACTATCAAAAGGCCACAATTCTTCCCACTGACACCGATGGGGCATAATTGCTTTCATTGATACCAACGATGAGCCACTATTCCTCCCACTGACGCCAACAATGGGGCACTATTCCTTCCACTGACACTATCAAAAGGCCACAATTCTTCCCACTGACACCGATGGGGCATAATTGCTTTCATTGATACCAACGATGAGCCACTATTCCTCCCACTGACGCCAACAATGGGGCACTATTCCTTCCACTGACACTATCAAAAGGCCACAATTCTTCCCACTGACAGCGATGGGGCATAATTGCTTCCATTGATACCAACGATGGGCCACTATTCCTCCCACTGACAACAACAATGGGGCACAATTCCTCCTGCTGACACCATCAAGGCCACAATTCTTCCAACTGACACCGATGGGGCATAATTGCTGTCATTGATACCAACGATGGGCCACTATTCCTCCCACTGATACCATTAAAAGGCCAAAATTCTTCTCACTGACACCAATGATTGATTTCTGAATTGTGAGGTTCTCCTTGAATCAAACAGATCTACTTGCAAATATCAAGACAAATCAAAAACTCACGATGTATTAGAATAAAAAATAAAATCAAATAAAACCATGTTTAAACATCCTTATATTTTCCTTAAAACGTACCCCCCAAAAATTCTGGGTTTGCAAGACTCCAGTAGGTCTAGAAATTATAGAACAACAATGGTGTCTGTACATTAAGGCAGCACCCAGCATGGTCACTGCATTACATGTATCATTTTAGTGGACAAAAACTATCAATATGTACTTTTTATACGTTCATTGCCATTGAATAAACACTTGTGCCTAGATTTTATAGAGCCAAAACATCAAATAAGCCTTAAACATTCAGAAATTCAAATTAGAAATTAAACTGAATATTTAGAATAAAACAGTTTGTTTTAAGGCTAAATTCCAATTTTGGGAATTTGTACATAGTCATAGTGGTCCAGCTTAAACCAATGTAAGTATGAAGGTGCCATACCTTCTCTTGGAAGTAGCACCGCTACTGCAGTGATTTCAACTAGCTTCTGGGACCCCTTCTGAGCAGCTTCATTGCTGTTTACTGAACACAAGAGGTAACTTACTCAATATAGGCGCTATTCAATGCAAAGTGTTCCCTGATTGGATGAGGTGAAGAGTGTGACGTCACCATCTTGCCTCTCAACCTCATCCAATCAGGGAATGCTTTGCATTAATTGAGAGGATGCAAAGTGTTCCCTGAACAGCACCTGTGGCGGCTGCGCAACCTCCTGTGTTTACAATGCAGCAGCTTGGCACAGGACCCGGAAGCTAATGGAGATCACTGTAGTAGTGGTGCCTGCTACTGTGATTTCCAGCATTCAAGAGATACTACAGGTATGGCACATACTGTACATACTTACATTGGTCCAAGCTGGACAAATGTAAATACACTATATTATCAAAAGTTTTGGGACGCCTGCCTTTACACACACACACACACACATGAACTTTAATGGCATCCCAGTCTTAGTCGGTAGGGTTCAATTTTAAGTTGGACCACTCTTTGCAACTATAACAGCTTCAACTCTTCTGGGAAGGCTGTCCACAAGGTTTAGGAGTGTGTCTATGGGAATATCTGACCATTCTTCCAGAAGTGCATTTGTGAGGCTAGGTACTGATGTGGACGAGAAGGCCTGGCTTGCAGTCTCTGCTCTAATTCGCCCCAAAGATGTTCTATCGGGTTGAGGTCAGGACTCTGTGCAGGTCAGTCAAGTTCCTCCACCCCACTCTCGCTCATCTATGTCTTTATGGACCTTATTTGTGCACTGGTGCGCAGTCATGTTGGAACAGGAAGGGGCCATCCCCAAACTGTTCCCACAAAGTTGGGAGCATGAAATTGTCCAACCCCTGAAACACAACCCCAAACCGTAATCCCCCCTCCACCAAATGATGTGGACCAGTGCCCAAAGCAAGGTCCATAAAGGCATGGATGAGCGAGTTTGGGGTGGAGGACTGGTCTGTTCAGAGTCCTGACCTCAACACGATAGAACAATGGGTAATGGCACCGCTGCTGTGTCTTAGCCAATCAGGGGGAGAGTCCTGAATGGCCAAGGGACTCGTGCCCATCCCTGGCTAGAGATGGGGCTCAGGTAAGTATTAGGGGGTGCTGTGGGGCTGTTCCACACAGGAGGTCTTTTTTTTTTTATCTTAAAGCATAGAATGCATTAAAATAAAAAAAAAACCTTCTACCTGTACAACACCTTTAAAGTTCACGTCCATGTAAAGGCAGGTGTCCCAATACTTTTGATAATACAGTGTATGTAAAAACTGCCATACCTGGAATTTATACTTATTGCACTGGTTTGGTGTATCTGTGTGTACAACTTACCACAAAGAGATTCCTTAAACTTTGAAGTGAGTTTTTCAATGACTCCATAAGTCTCCACATAAAACACATGCTCTTCAAGTGGTTCACTTGCCATCAACTTAAGAGACTGCATGTCTGCCCTGTCCACTCCCACCGCGTATATCTGAATTCCAGAGGCCCGAGCCCTGGCAGCTACATCCTGCACCCTGTCTTGGGGTCTTCCATCTGTGACAATGATTGCTACTTTGGGAATGCTGAGGGACACAGGACGGGCTCCTGACTGCTCTGTAAATGCCTCCTCAAGGGCGGTCTGTATAGCAAGGCCTGTCATGGTGCCAGTGGATAATGGGTTGATCAAAGAGACTGCATTCTTCATGGTAGCTTTATTGAAGTGGGTCTTTAGAAAGAATTCGATCTTGACTGTACTGGCATAATTCACCACGGCCACTCGAGTTGCCCTTTCGCCCGTGTCTAGGGTATCAATCATATCGGAAAGGAAAATCTTGACTTTCTCAAACTCTTGAGGACGGACGCTGCGGGAACTGTCAATTATAAATACCAGATCCATGGGCCTGCTCTTACAAGCAGTCTCTGTGAAGATAATAGTGCAGAGATAGGTGTGAGAGACAACTAGGCCTGGAGAAAGCAACGAACCTGGTGAATTATGACTGTTAATACATAGGGGAGTATTTCAAAACAATTTGCAAAGCTGTTCATGCATCAAAATGTAAATTAGCTCTGTATAATTGGGGCAACATTGAATGTTCTCAGGCTATATTCTCTGCAGCTCAAATGTGTGAATGGAGAGAATACCACTTTATAGCCACTAGATGGCATTTAGCACAAAGAAAAAAGAATGTTCCTCAGCTCCATCTAGTGGCCATAAAGTAGCATTTTCTCCCTATTGACATTTTTTTTATATATAGCCTGAGAACATTAGTTTACCCCACTCCCACAGAATGAATTTACATGTAGTTTCAATGGACAATCAGCTATGCTAATTCTTTTTCTATAAATACACCCACATTGTTATGTGTCATTTTAAGCAGTATTATTACTTTCTGAAGTGTGTGATAATGCAGTTTAATTTACAAGCTTAAAGTGTTATTGAAATGTGAAAATTTAAAATTTGGAAATAATTAACACTTGAATTTTTTTTTTGTGACTGTAAAATTGTTTCACTATTGTCAAGAAAAACTGTGGGTGTTAATGTATATCTACAGCCAGAACCTTTTTTCCTTTTAGATAGATTATGGAATGTTTAAAACTCCTTTTTTTCCATCTGTGTCCCACTGAAGATATTTCCTGTCCTACACACAACAGGAAGTAAGAGGAAACTTCTTTAAAGTGGGGTAAATCCCTTTTTAGAGAGATCAGCAGAACCAATGTCCCCAATGGAAGATTTCCCCTCTCTTCTTAGTCCAGTGACAGCCCCTGCTCTGTAAAGGGGCAATGTGATCTAAAAGGGGACTGCTCTGTAAAGGGGCAATGTGATCTAAAAGGGGACTGCTCTGTAAAGGGGCAATGTGATCTAAAAGGGGACTGCTCTGTAAAGGGGCAATGTGATCTAAAAGGAGACTGCTCTGTAAAGGGGGCAATGTGATCTAAAAGGGGACTGCTCTGTAAAGGGGGCAATGTGATCTTAAAGGGGACTGCTCTGTAAAGGGGGCAATGTGATCGAAACGGGGACTGCTCTGTAAAGGGGGCAATGTGATCTAAAAGGGGACTGCTCTGTAAAGGGGGCAATGTGATCTAAAAGGGGACTGCTCTGTAAAGGGGGCAATGTGATCTTAAAGGGGACTGCTCTGTAAAGGGGGCAATGTGATCGAAACGGGGACTGCTCTGTAAAGGGGGCAATGTGATCTAAAATGGGACTGCTCTGTAAAGGGGGCAATGTGATCTAAAAGGGGACTGCTCTGTAAAGGGATTAATGGTGATATAAAGGGGACTGCACTCTAAAGGGGTCACTGTGATATAAAGGGGCTGCACTCTAAAGGGGACACTGTGATATAAAGGGGATGCACTCTAAAGGGGACACTGTGATATAAAAGGGACTGCACTGTAAAAGGGCACTGTAATGATTAACCCCCTGTACCGTATACGCCTTGTTATACATTATGCTCCTGACACCTGCACTGTATATGCTATGTTATATGTTATACTCCTAACCCCTGTACTGTATATGCTATGTTGTATGTTATACTCCTGACCCCTGTCCTATATATGCAATGTTGTATGTTATACTCCTGACCCCTGTCCTATATATGCAATGTTGTATATTATACTCCTGACCCCTGCACTATATAGACTATATTTTATGCAACACTCCTGACCCCTGCACTGTATATGATATGTTGCACATTATACTCCTGACCCCTTCACAGTATAGGCTATGTTGTACGTTATACTCTTGACCCCTGTATTGCATATGCTATGTTGTATGTTATACTCTTGACCCCTGTATTGTATATGATATGTTGTAAGTTATACTCTTGTCCCCTGTATTGTATATTCTATGTTGTACGTTATACTCTTGACCCCTGCACTGTATTCACTATGTTGTACATTTTATTAGGGCCTAATTTTTTTACACATGATTTTTGATACATAGACTGCAAAGACTAAAAGTTGTAGTTAGCTAAACAAATACATAAATAATTTGATATTATATATGTATATACAGTATTTTAAAATTAAATTATACAGTAGGTCTCTTGTAGAACTACGTCCATTTTAAATGAATGCCCACTCCTAATTAAAGTACATTTTCCTCCTACAATGGCTTGCTAGACACACAACTAAAATAGGTGTTTCTGGTGTTTTTTTTAATCGTTGGCAACTGAGGTGCACTTTGCCTCACTTTATACTTCAGGCCATACATTACTATGCTCTGTATAAAGTGCACCTGCCATTACAGTTGACCTACTAAAGTAAATTTGCAGAAGCAAAGTAGTCACCTCTGGGTGCTGATCCTTGGCAATTACTTCAATCTGCTGCTGAAAGCCATCCGGGAACCCCCAAATTCTGGAGAACTGAAGTATGCACAATTCAAAATGGGTCTTACTCACCATATTAGGATACGCATTTTTGGTCTTCCTCCCTAACTTTTACATGGACCACTCCTACTTCATCCATTGTTAATTTTAAACCCATACATATTACACTTTTTCTGTAGTATTTGGTGTCACCTCACCAGGATGTTCCCAAGTGACCCCTTTTGGGGTAAGCAGATTTAGGACATTCCTAGACCACTAACAAATTGATTTAAGGTGTATTTAAGGACAATTTGGTTTAAGTTTTGGATAAACCAGGAAGGGTCAGAACCCTTCTTTTTTTTTTTTGCTGTCTGATTTGCCCTTTAATATTCTTTTCAGCAAGACAAAATGTGATGGGAATTCCAAAACTCTTCCAGCTAGGAGCAAGAGGTAGAGGAGAATTTCCAGTGAGGACACCTGTCCTGGTGACAGGTTCTCTTCAGTTCACTTTAAGAATAGAAGTGCTCAGCTTGCAAAATGCCTTGTGATGGGGTGACTCCTCCTCTGGCAATCTTAGAGAAAAGAGCAATCCATGTAAAAAATCTATACTTGGGGCTTGTAATTATGAAAGTAGCTGTTTTATTATAAACTTAATTAGAATGGACAGTGAAGTAAAGCTGAAATTTAGGTATGGCAGTTTTTACATAGTTGCCTTGATGCAGCTTGGACCAAGATCCAGCGATCTCCACTAGCTTCCAACTCCCATACTGAGTGGATGCCCTGATACTTAGTGAACACAGGCAGTCACTTACTTGGCACAAGTGCCATTCAAAGAGAACTTTGCATTTTCTCAATGAATGCAAAGTGTTCTCTAATTGGTGGAGATCACCCCCATGATCGCCCCACCTCTCCATCTTGTACAATTAGATAACGCTTTATATTCAATGAGAAAATGCAAACTTGTTTTTCGCTCCTGTAATGCTGGGAGTGGGTGTCCAGCAGCTTTCACATCCTAGAAACAAGGAAGGCTAGTATGAAAAACAAAAAAAAGCTTTAGCAAGTTCTAAAATATATATGACTTGAGGTTGCCTTCTCATAAAAACTGATCTTGTTAGTTACACAACCTATTTTAAACAAGACCATGCTGATTTATTGGTACTAGATTGTTTGCTACTATAGATTTTGTATAGTATACTTTTAACCATTTACACACAGAAGTCAGGCTCACTGGTCTGGTGATACTGTTCCAGTTGATGGACAAAATAGGAAAATAAGATATCAGTTTAGCCACTGTAATCTTAAACCTCAATTCAAAACAGAGCCTGGGCTTTTTTAAAAACATAAAAAGCAGCTCTGGATGCAATACTTACCCCCTCCTTTGCTGTCTCCCATGGACTTACCAATCCAAGGGTCTGCACTGGTTCTCCTCCAAGTTGAATGATGCCTGATGTCATTCAACCCACTTCCTGTGAGTCCAGGTGGTCAACTAGTCTTGGACCTGTCCCTGGGGACATGGAAAATGCACAGGGAATGGTGCCACATCTTTCTATCTTAGTGCTGATCTCTGCCACATTCAGGAGCCATCCTCTAGTCATTGAGGACGAGGATCCATGAGGTCATGTGCAATGGCGTCCCTGGGGGGGGGCAGAGGGGACCCTGACCCCTCCAACATTATGCTGTGCCCCACCATGTGCCCCCCCAGCTTAAAATTTATTTTTATTTTTATTTTTTTACCAAAAGGCAATGTCTAAGAGGGAGAGCGTCCCCAGTCAACTCCTGCGGGTGATTCCTCCTCCCTCCCTCTGCTCGCTGACACTGCATAATGCGAGTGCTCACACAACCACAGCCGCCTGATCTGCTCCTTCCCCTGCATCCTCATTGGCAGGGAGAAGAGCGAGTTGCAGGAAGGACTCCACCAGGACTCTCAGTTACTGAAAAAGCAGACTGATTTCTCCTGTACTTAGGACAGGAGAACCAGCCTGTAAATTCCAAGAGATGCCAGACCAGAACTGTCAATAGCAGGGGCAGGACAGCAAGAGGAGGCTGGGGAACCCCACAGTGGCAGAACACCAGGGCCCGGAGGCAAGACAACCTTTGCAACTCTGATAGTTCTCCCACTGCTTTGGACCCTTATGTTTTCTTGGTATGCTGGTGACATATATCTCTTGTTTTCTGCCACCCTGGGGGGGGGGCCCAATACAATAGGAAGGGAGCTCACTGCAGAACATGTGAAAGGGATCTTAGTAAAGGGCCCCAGGATATATATATATATATCTATATATATATATATAGATATATATATATATATATAAAATTGCATTTTTATAGTTGCCCCCCTACTACAGAAGGAAGGGAAAAGGGTATGTATGCTTTTTTTTTTTTTTTTATTAAAGGCAGTGGAACTGAACCAATGGGAGGCAGAAACCAGACTTAGGTTTTCATTTTTTAAGCACATAAGGTTGGATAGTCTCCAGGACAGGTGCTTAATACATTAGCATTTTGGACAGCTCCCACTTATCTTATAAACAAAGATCTTAAAAAAACATAGCCCATTCAAGTCAACTTATATGTTCTAGTAGTACAGTATTATAGTATAGCATAATGTATGGCTATAATATTCCTGCAGACTGTACAACTACTGAATGCCAGTGTGTGGCAGAAACAAAAAAACAGCAATCTTGGCGAGAAACTTTGCCCTCCAGTGATTCCCTACTAAGCTGGTATTGGAGGGACCTTTGGGAGCTGCATTATCCAAATGGTGAGACTTGCTCAGAGTTCAACTATCTATCATTGGCGTTTTTACTTCTCCTGTTGAATGTAAACATTTGTCTTTAGAAGGAAACTTGGCTCTTCTTGAAAGACACACTGTCTGCATCTGTTCACACAATCAACTCATTCTCTCTACTTCTTGAATGCACTTCATTACTACCTATTATTCATGTATGTTTGGAGCTTAGAAATAAAAGTAGAACACTTTCATCCAAATAATAAAAATGCATTGAATGTTATATATATATATATATATATATATATATATATATATATATATATATATATATATGTATATATATATATATGTAACATCAACATATAATGCTTAGTTGCCATTCTAAGGTCCATCCAGTTGTTAGACCATCTCACTCCAGTGCTGCCAATAATAATGAAAATAAGATCAACCTCCCTTCACAAGGGTTGATTATTAAAGTAATTGCCCCCCACCCCAAAGAAAAAAAACATACAACTCAAGTAGCCAGGTTACTATACTAGTACATCATATACTGTATCTTTCAGAGGGACCATTAGAGGATCATTCTTTGGTTGGGAAAGAGCCCCTCCCCCCCCCCAGATAGATAGATATGTGTATGTTTTTTTTCTCTCCCTTCTTTTTTTTTTCTGGGCAGTTCTTTCGTATATGGGAAACACTGGTAACCATGCTATAGATGTTCTTGATGAACAGGTGGTAGTGCATATTCATATTGATTTTATTTTCAGTCTGTAGGAACTGTTCTGAAGGAAAGTTTATGGTATATGGGATCATGTTATCCCAGACAATGTGCTTTCTGAATGTAACCCGTGCTAAATATTTAATAAAATGTAATATACAAAAAAACCTCAAGTAGCCAGGTTTCTATAGCAGTACATCACATACTGTATCTTTCAGAAGGACCTACATAGCTGTCCAATATATTTAAAAATATAAATATGAAAACTTAAAGTGGGGATTATTTTTCTAAATCTTAACAACACCTTTAATAAATGCTAAAAAGCTAAAAATGACTTTGCCCAGTAAAGATTATAGTGATACAACTATGATGGCTTAAATGTTATAAATAAAAACATAAAAATTTATGCAACAGGCAATTAAAAAATAAGTATTTATATAAACATGTTTATAGAATGATATTCATTACTGTCTTTTTATTTAATATTGTACAATCTAGCTCTTTGGGGTAGTAATTCTACTCTTATTATTCCATTGGAAATGTTGGAATATATAGTAGGGCAGTGCAATAAGCAATGGTAATGTGTAAAGAGCAATAACCCATAACAGCCAATAGGGCATCATTTTATTGTAATCAGATCAGTGAGAGAGAGAGATGGTCAGCAACCACAGATTATCTTTGAATAGTTTTTCTAAAAGTTTATAGCTAATTAGTGGTGTTCCCTAATATACTAATATACTAGTATAGTAATATACTAATATACTATTGTAGTAATATACTAATTTATGCCATTGTGTCAAATTACCACCCAGTTTAGGGTGTAACTTCTCTGTTGCAACAAGAGGTTTTACAACTTTTGCTGCATTATCCACAATAAAAAAAAAAAAATCTAAACTGTAAAGTGATCCTTCTAACACCAAATAAGCCTCTGATCTTGAAACACAAGAGACCATGGGTCCAGAAACAAGAGACAACTAAAAAAGATTAACCTTGATCTCGTCAATCTATAGGCTGAAATATCAGTCATGTATGGAGTTGCCCTTTAAATAATCCACATACTGTACATATGGATGGATAAAATCTGCTAGTATCTCTTGACTCTCTTTTCAGACCTGCTACAGAAATTGTCATTTTTGTGGAAAAGATAAACATGATTTAGGCTCCATTACCACTAGTGTGACTTCAAAGTCACAAGATTTCGAGTGCAACTTTGGAGTCGAACTTAGAAACATAGAAAAGTGATGGCGGAAAAAGACCATCGAGTCTGCCCATTTGTTTTTCTTTTTATGTTTTTTTTTTTTTTTTTCTTTTGTTAACTTTATTGTCTAAGTATAGATCTATGTTTATCCCAAGCATGTTTGAAGCCATTTACTGTTGACTGGTTCACTACCTCTGCTTGAAGTTTATTCCAAGCATCAACTACCCTTTCAGTGAACTTTTCTCTAGTTGGTTTGAGGTCATGTCCTCGTGTTCTTGATTTTAGTTTCATATTGAAAAAAACTGCCTTCCTGAATCTTATTCACCCCTTGATGTATTTAAAGGTTTCAGTCATGTCTCCCCTTTCCCTGCTTTCCTCCAGACTGTACATATTAAGTTCCTGAAGTCACTCTCAATATGTTTTATCCCCCAGACCTTTCACCATTTTTGTTAAGTTGCAACTTTGATGCAACTTTACACTCTCTGGCACTCAAGTGGCAAGAAAGTTGCATCAAAGTAGTGCAGAAAACTTTTCAAAGTCGCTGCAACTTTAGGTCGCAAAGTTTGGAACGGGTGCCATTAAAATCAATGGGCTGTGACTTGTCATGCGACTTGTGTCCAAAGTCGCATGACAATTCGCACTAGTGGAAACAGAGCCTTAAGAAGAATGCCCAGTTACCTCAATAGAGAAATCGGTTACCATCCAGGGCCAAACATAAAGCCTCATCTAAATAGTTTTGAATGTGTATTTATTACTGCACCTACAGCACTACCTTTGACGGGTTCCAGTATTATGTATACAGGTGTGTCTGTGTAGCCATATAAATGCACAGCTGGAGTTTCAATGCAGCAGAGGGGCAAACAGACTGTTTCCCTCACCTGTTTGCTGAACTGTAAACAGGTAGAATTCAAGGCGAACCCTGCATCCCCTTAAACTCAAACCTCCATCCTATCATTGAGGAAAAGATTTGTCCTATTTTGGGAAGATAGTGGTTATTGGGAGACTATTATTCATAATGTGCCAGATAAATTTAGAGAGCAGCAAACCCATTGAATTTGTGCGCTAATCTGGCTGGAATAGTTAATGAAGCAACATTTCCTCCTAGATATTAGTAATACATACAATTGCCAAAAGTTAGTTAAGCCAGGAATTGAAGTAATTGGATTAAACTTCCCAGATGATGTAAAAAGTCAATTCATCCAAAACTAATATTTTATTGGGTAGACACTGATGAATTGAAGTTTGTTTATTGATCTTTAATGTTTGTCAGGGATTCCAGAACTAAGTTTTCCTTGCAATCTAAAATAAATGAAAAACACAATATGAATGGAAAGATCTACATGATGATTTTATTGAGTGGGCAAACCTGAGAACAGGGATTTCTTGGTTGCAGATTACGTGAGGTATGGTAGCCAGTGAGTCATTTAATCCTGTAGTGCAGCCTTTCTCAACCTTTTTAATATAGAGGAACCCTTAACAGAATGTTCCGGTCTCAGGGAACCTCTCCCAACAATTACTGTATCAACAGCTCATTGTACATTAATGGGGTGGTCAATGGGAAGAATGCTTCTCACATGTGTGATCAGTGGGAAGAATGCCCCTTACAGATAACTAAAAAGATCATTGGTGTCATTGGTTACATACCTGAGAAGAAGAAATTGTTCATCATTCAAGGAACCCATGGCATTATCTGAAGGAACCCTATGAACCCTGCTTGATAACCACTGAACCCCATGTTTTCCAATGAGAACTATTCATATATGTGCAACTTAAGATTGCAGTGACTTCAAAATAATAATGCACTTCTTTGGTCCGATTTTTATGCAACTTGAGGGCCATAGACTTCAATGTTATCTCTCAAAGGTTGCATGAAAGTCGTATTTGAATGTTTTACATGCAACAGTGGGTCTGAATTTGCAGAGGGACAGCAAGTCACATCCAAGTCGCACCTATACAAAGTTGCATAACAGTTACATAGTCTGGAGACTTTGGAGTTGTACAAGTGTGAAATTAGCCCAAATAAAATGTTGAATATTATTGTAATAAACAATTAAGAGGCCTGGTATTGCGGCATTTGGCACAACTGCCCAAGATTAGTTGTGTGTTGGACATGCATTTTAAGGCCAAATGTGAAAGTTCAGGTTGCTTGGTGACAAAAACTCTACCTGATAAGAAGAAACAGGGTTGGATTTTAGACACCAGTTTAAAGGAGTTTTTTTTTAATTTGAATCTTGGACAGTATTCTTCTACAGATTCTTCAGCTGATAAGGTTTTTATCATTTGGACACAGGGTGAGAAAACTTTAGAAAGATTTTTAATAAATATAAGGGACAACCCAATGAACAGCTGGCAAGTGTTCTACCATCTTGGCCATTTTGATTTGCAGCAGTCATAACAATCCTGTTCAAGGCTTGGTGCACCTACCTGTTGGTTGGTTTACTTGTAGTGTCCTGGTGTCTGGCTTGAGACGAACATTGCCAGCATGAGGAGGACTGGCTAACACACCGGGTCTGGGCACTGGTAGAACTGCACTGCCATGAACCAGAGGAGGAGGGAAGATGTAGCTCCTTTGAATGGGGTATCCATACATCCTGTAATGAGTTCCATGAACAGCCACCAGTACAAAGACAAAAAGAAAAAGCACAGCTCGGCTGAGCAAGGGAATCATGCTGCTGAACACACAGAGACACAGATTCTCTCTGCAAAGTGCCTACAAAGACAGATAGTGTATGCAGAAAGCAGTCAGCCAGGTGTCTAGTAATCCAGCACTGACCATTGGAAGCTCCGCCTATTCTTCCTGAGTTCTGCACACCAGGGAAAAACCAATCCTGTGCCTCCCAAACCTAACATCCTAATATGCGTGCAAGGAGAATGACCCTTAAAGAGCCATAGACCTGAACAAGAGCTTCACACGTATCCATTAAAAACACGAGGCATTTCACACTATGATAATATTTTCTCTGTTAAAGAATGCAACCTATTCTAAAATTAAAAGGCTAAAATAGGAAAAGGCTGAGAAGTCTTTTGTGGCTTTCAGTGCAAAAAGTTTGGACTATTCTATAGATAAGTATTGGCCTGAGGCTACACTGGCAATTTTATTCCTGCTACTAAAAGATTGAAAGCTGTAATAAACCCAAAAGCAAGTATTTATTATATTGCAGCATGCCAATTCTAATGCCACGTACAGACGAGCGGACATTCCGACATCAAAATCCTGGATTTATTCCGACGGATGTTGGCTCAAACTTGTCTTGCATACACACGGTCGCACAAATGTTGTTGGAAATTCCGATCGCCAAGAACGCGCTGACGTAAAACACGTACAACAGGACTAGAAAAAGGAAGTTCAATACCAAGTGCGCCACCCTTTGGGATCCTTCTGCTAATCTTGTGTTAGTAGAAGTTTGGTGAGAAACGATTCGCGCTTTTCAGCCTTGTGCTTTTCAGTCCGTTACTGCTCTTCAGTTTGTGCTTGTGGGTTTGTATCTGTTTTTCAGTGCGTGTAGTCAGTTCGTATCTGGTTTTCAGTGCATTCTTGTCCGCTCGTTTCTGATTTTCAGCTCGCTCTTCTCAGGCCTTTCTGATTTTCAGTGCGTTCTGTTAGTTCATTCTGACTAGCCGACCATTTTGAAGCCATGTTGCGGGTACGTACTCATCGCAGAGTTCGTGCTATGCGGGGGCTTGGTGTTGGGGTTCTTACTTTGACCCAAGCCCAGTCCATGAACAGGGGAAGGAGGAGTTCATGGACAAAGAATTGGTTGCACCCACCAACTCAGGGTCATATTATTATAACTACAAGGGGTTTAATAGTTTAGTGATGTTGGCGGTGGTGTCGCTGACATACGAAATTTTGTATGTGGACGTCGGGAAGAATGGCCGGATGTCAGATGGTGGAGTCATCGCCCAGACCGAGTTCTACGGACAGCTCCAGAGTGGTGGCTTGGGATTGCCACCTCTGAAAGACAACGTGGCTGGTCTACCATTTGTCTTTGTCACTGATGAAGCGTTTGGGCTTGGTGAACACCTGATGCGGCCATTCCCCATGAGGACCTTCACCCCGGACCAGAGGGTTTTTCACTACCGGCTGGCCAGAGCCAGAAGAGTGGTGGAGAATGCTTTCGGGATAATGGCCAGCCGGTTCCGCCTATTCCTGACGCCAATCAACATGGAGGAATATAAACCAAACCATATAATACTTGCATGCTGCATTCTACACAACTTTCTAAGGAGAAATGCTATGAACTATGTGGTCTCAGTTGGGCCTGAGGCCGGATTTCAAGAACAAACAACCCTGATGGCACTTGAAGCTGGCCGTCCTGGCTTGCCCCCCAAAAACGCTTGCGAGGTCCGTCAAAAATATATGGAATACTTTGCGGGTAGGGGGGCCATTGATATGCCAGCAAATGTTTGAGAAACATTTAAAAGAAAAAAATTTTTTAAACTGAAATAATATTTCATTTGATTTACTGCTTGTGTTTCTTTTAGCTGTCTCCTAGGTTCTCCAATGGGCTTTTCTTTTTGGCCATTTTCTTCAATAGTGCAAACGTAAAACGTAACGTAAAAACGAGTGCAATCTCTTCTTCAGCTATTATGTTGTGGGTCTGCTACACACACACCTTATTTTTGTTTTAATGTATGTAATGCATTAATGCTAAAAAAAACACATCCTTTTCAGCACCATGAATATTAATTGTTTTGAGTCCCGAAAATGGCCTAATTGTGGCAAATTTTAGAGCACTGTGGGGGTTATTTATTAAAGGCAAATCCACTTTGCACTACAAGTGCACTTGAAAGTGCACTGACACTGCACTGAAAGTGCACTTGTAGTGCAAAGTGGATTTGCCTTTAGGAAATAACCCCCATTGTCACTGAACACCAAACTTACTCCAAAAACTGGTATTAAACATTGAAAGAAGAAGCCACACATTGTTGAGTATAAAACATTTTACTCAAAGCACATTTACATGTGCGTTAAAAAAGGGTTTTTGAACAAACCACCATATTTCTTGTATAACATTTTTAGATTTGACAGTATAAATAGCCTTTTTGGGTTAAACATGCATGTTTAAAACCATAAAACATACACAACTCAGGAACTTACAAAGTTCAACTTTGACAAAGTGGAGGCAATATCAGACATTAGTATGTCCAAACTGTGTTGATATTGCCTTCATCAGATGGGGCGATGTCACCCCTGTAAAAGACAAATTTTGAAGATGCACACAAATTGGGAGTCAAAATGTGGATTTCCCTCCTGATCCCATGCCTAATGTCAACATGTACTAGCTCCTATCATGGGGGATCAATGGATGTGTTTCGGGGGTGCAACCTCTTCCTCTCATCTACTATAGTTGCGAGGAAGGGGTTGCATCCACAAAACACGTACATTGATATCCCGTGATGGCAGATAGCACATGTTGACACACTGGGGAAATTTACTAAAACTGGTGCACACAGGATCTGGTGCAGCTGTGCAGAGTAACCAATCGGCTTCCAGGTTATATTGTCAAAGTTTAATTGAGCAAGCTGAAGTTAGAAGCTGATTGGTTACCATTCACAGCTGCACCAAATTCCGAGTGCACCAGTTTTAGAAAATCTCCCCCACTGTGTGCATCTTCAAAATTTGGCTTTTAAAATACTTTAAAACTTGATTTAAAAGAAAAAGTTACACAACAAAACGGTACAATTTTTGTGTGTTTTATATTCTGCCTAAAACATCAATGATGTTCTTCATTTTATGTTGAACATCATTGATGTTTTCCTTTATCTTTTCTAAATCACGATTGCACACCATGATCTCCCCAATGAAGACGTGTGCACTTGCACTGGTGAAATGAGATTCTTCTTCCACAACATCCACATCACCTAAAAATAAAAAACACCATGTATTATAAATATGCAGGCATACATCTATTACCTGTGTTTGTGAAAAAATACTAAAGCGCTGATATGAATATTCATATTACTGTGATATGTGTAGTAAGTAGAAAATAACTAAATGATTCAAGCTGCAACCAATCTGATGGTGTTCTGACACCGTGAATATGTGATAAAATAACAAATTATATATAGTGCGCTATAATCAACCTCCTACCATACCAACTAAATGTTACAAATGTTTTAATCTCTCGTATACAGTAATATAACCAATGTGATACTGATTATGGATCTTGATTATACATGATTGGGACTGTAAACCCTCTAAGTGCTCAGTGCAATATTGCAATAATCCAAAATAAATATTAAAGTGCTACAAAAAAGTCTATAATATAAAAACCATAACATTTTTAAATGTCTTGTCTAAAAAAACACACTGAATATGGGAAGCAAACAACCCCAAAATGCACAAGGTTAGCCACAAACTAAACCAATAAATCTTAAAAAAGATTATATAAAAACACCAAAACAAACAATAGTTCCCCGCTAGTTTGCACAAGGGATCATTCCTGCCAGACTGTCCGTTCGTCAATAGTATCCAGCCGACTTTGCTTGCTGTTACTCTTAGCTTTACCGTTTATATGATTTTTCACATGAAATAAAAGAAACGCATCATTGCGCAATGATACATACTTTGAACAAAGGGTCTGAATTGTAAGCCGAATCCACTCACATTTGTGTAGTTAACCAGCGCTTTTTGCGTTGTTTTTGAGATTTCACTCCTCACACCGCATCTGCTGTGCTGAAAACATACACATTAGATGTCATCACTGGCTCCTCCCGATGCGTTTCGTCACGTCACGTGACTTTTTCAAGGGCCCTCCCCCAATTCATTGATATGTACAGAGAGCTGCCCTGTCTGTGTAAAACTAAACACCCCTTTTATACTAATAGAATAAAGAGGCAGGCAGCGCTGGATCAACTGTTGGAATTTGTGAAGCCGAACATCCCCACAGCAAACATCAACTATTTGAAGTGCAAAATTGGTGGCCTGAGGAGCACATATAATAGGGAGCACGAGAAGGTCCAGGATTCCCAGAGATCAGGAGCAGCAGCAGATGACATTTATGTCCCTAGGCTGTGGTACTACGACAGACTATGATTTCTGTCAGACCAGACTGAAATCAGGCCATCACTCTCAACCCTTCCTTCCACTCTTCCTTCCAGGCTTCCTTACACCCCAGCTGAGGCTTCTGACGTCCAACCTGGGCCTTCCACCCAGGAAGAAGTGGAGGAGCCCAGCTTGAGTCAGGTATAGCATTGTTCAACATATTTCTCAAAATTGTGTGTGATTGATGAACAATAAATTAAAACTATGTCCCATTTTCATACACAGGAAAGCCTCAGCCAGGAGGAGGCTGTGGAAAGTGGCAACCAGGAGGTGGCAGGGGAAAGTGGCAGCCAGGAGGTGCCTGGGCCCAGTAGCCTGATCGAATCACAGGTTCCTCCCCTCCGCCTTCTAACAAAAAGGACCAGGAAGGGGAGGAATGTGCAGGAGTCAGAGCTTTCTTTGATTCGGGAGGCTACTGCGGCCCTCAGAACCACCCCCAATATTCAAGAGGCCTATGCCTGCATGGTTGACAGCAAAATACAGGAAATGGAGGTGGGCCAACGCCTCATTTGTGAAAAAAGTGATCTATCTGGCCCAAAATAAGGGGTTGAAGGGCAAACTCACAAGCAAACCAACCTGTGAGTTGGACCATCCTCCTCCTCCTCCTCCGCCTCCTGCCACTACTCCAACACCAGAGCCACAGCTTGGAAGCAAGCATGGAAGCAAGCGTGGAAGGAAGACAAGAGTGTGATGGCCTGGGTTCAGTCTGGTCTGACAAAAGACGCAGGCTGTGGTATGACCACAGCCTGGGGACATATATGCCATCTGCTGATGTTCCTGATCTCTCGGAGTCCTGGACCGGATTGTTCTCCCTATTAAATGGACCTCTCAGGCTACCAATTTTGCCTGTCAAATAATTGATGTGTGTCCTGGGGTACAAAGGCTTTGCCAATTTCACCAGTTTATGCAGGGTTGCCATCCTCTTTATTTTGTTATGACCCCTAATGAATGTCTATTTTTTTATCACAAATAGTTGTGTGTGTTTTATGTTCAAAAAGGACAGTTTGTTTGTGAGTAGGCAGGTACATTTCAAAAATACTATGTCAAATTAACAAGGGACACCAAAACCAACCAATCTCCTTGAGGTTAAAAAATATAAGATAATAATGGTGTTGTGGTAACTTGACACACAAAACGAAAAAAAATATTATGGAGAGCACTATAAAAAAAATAAATAAATAAATAAAATCAGGAGATCTTGATAAAAAAAAAGTAGATCACTATAAAAAAAAAATATAAACATTATTCTGAAGATCTGGCAAAAAAATAATAAAGATTATTCATGAGATTATGAGAAATAATAAAGAAATCAGTTTATCAGAACACTGTGTGAATATCAGCAGCAAAACAACTTCATTATTCTAGCATTATAAAGAAGAAGAGAATGCGCTGCAATAAAAAATTTTGCAGAGTGAGGAATGTGCGATCTCCATTACAAATGCTAATTTTACCAGACCAAGCGCTTCCGTCTCGTACTTGATTCAGAGCATGCGTGGAATTTTGTGCAGCGGAGTTGTCTACACACGCTCGGAATTTACAACAATGGATTTTGCTGTCGGAAAATTTGAGAACCAGCTCTCAAATTTTGATTAAAAGAAGAAAGAAGAAAACAATAGCAGCGCTAAGATTGAATTAAAATGTAAATCCCAAATATTGATATTATATGATTATCATCACCATTAGACATTAATAAATACATCACTCCATCAAAATTAAACAAAAAACATTGATTGTGATAATATATACTGATAAAAAATAAATAAATATCTACCAAATATTGAATAAAGTGTTCAATAAGAATTAATATTGTGGTTCAAAGATTATAAGTCAATAAATGGTCAAAAAAAGTTGATAAATTGTGTAAGTTCATAAATATATTGAAAAGATTCCGTGACAGACCACCACCGTATCCAAAAAGTGACCACCATAAGAAGTGCAAGCTTACCAAACAGCAAGCAAGGTCCGGGCCTCTATCCCAAAAACAGGCAAATGGCTCTGAATCCGATGCTGGTGATAAGGACAGAGCAGGTATCCTAGGGGAGTTTAACATTTACCAGATGACAGATAATCGCCAGACTCTCCTGAGCCAAAGACCTCCGACAGGCAGTCCACAAGAACGTAACAACGCCTCAGCGCTCACTCTGTCTCACATTCCATGGTGTATATGTGGTGCCCAAATGGATGCTGCCCTCCTCAAGCGGAGAAACTTCAAGCAACACTCCATGGAAATGGTAAACAGCAATGGAGATGGGTGTGGCTGGAGATCTTTGCCAATGGAGCCTACACATTTCCGACAACAAGCTCACATCGAACATTTGTTGTTGGAAATTCCGACCGTGTGTACGCGGCATTAGATGTGATGTCTGCATTCATTTTCTTTTTTAGGCTTTCTTCTATTTTCATCTAGCGATTCAACCAGTAAGTCTGTTATTTTTCAAAAGAGCAAGGTCTCTTGGGATAAAGCCTTTTTTTGTATTAAGTCAAACTAATAGTATTACCTATAGTACCTACTTTTCTTTTTGGGAGCCTTCCCTTTTTTTCTCTCTACAGGGATAAGACAAACTATTTGCCACTGATAGGTGTACTTATAATGGTCTGCTTTATTTTTGTAAAGCTTTTATCCCAAAAGTGAAAAAACTGTTTGCTGTAACTGATTATAAAGCATTAGCTGGAGTTTGGATTCAATTTGCTTTTTTTTTTCTCAGAAAAACGTTTATTAAAGAACTCAATTTACAAACTTGTCAGAAAATTCCAGTTCCATCAAATCACAGTGTACATACAACAATTTTTATAATCTCTACACCTCTATCTAGGGCAGGGATCTTCAAACTACGGCCCTCCAGCTGTTGCAGAACTACACATCCCATGAGGCATTGTAAAACTCTGACATTCACAGACATGACTAGGCATGATGGTAATGGTAGTTCCTGAACAACTGGAGGGCCATAGTTTGAAGACCCATGATCTAGGGCATGGTAATTTCAGCATGCATTTTGTTATTCATGTAGCCTACATTCCTCAAAACCAGCTGCTCCAACCATGGTCCAGCAGTGTGACCTGGTGTTTTACCTTTTGCAATTTAACAACCCAGTAACCTATCAAGTATAAGGTCCACCAGGGATAGGCCCGGTGAGCTCAGCCAGGGTGACCACTGTTCTTCGAATTTGCCAGGGCATCCCCTGTGTTGGAATATAACCTTTTCCAACAGTAACGTGTCTCCCACCTGGCCAATCCATTCCCTAAGCGAGGGGAGCTCCGGCGCCTTCCATCTTTGAAAGGTTGAGCAGGAGTGCCTGAAATAGAGCCCTTGCAATGGGCGGTTTAAAGTTGTCCTCCAGGGGGAGGTCATCTAGGATGCCCAGTAGGCACGGTTTGGGGTCAGTCGGGATAGAAACTGAAAATGCTTTGTTGATGGTATTCAGTACCCCTGTCCAATATAGGTGTAGTTTGGGGCAGCGCCACAGCATGTGGATCAAGTCCCCATGGTCCCTTGCACATCTCGGACACTCCGAGTCTGGTCTGCCCCCATTCTGGCCAGCCCGTATAATGCACCCTTAATATAATGTACAGCTGAGATAGGCACTGTGCTACATTTAGGGATGACATTTGTACCCCCTGAAGCGCCTCTTCCCACTGTTCCCCGTCGAGGGCACTCACGTCATTTTCCCACTTAGTCATCGTCTTTAGGGGGAACCCTGTCATGAATACCGCGAGTGGCATTGAGTAGCAGTTAAAAATAAAGCTTTAAGGCTGGTCACCTCCTCCATATAGAGAAATATAGGGGTTTCGGGGGCTAGAGTCCACGGAGTCCTACTGGTGTGAGCCCTTATCGCGTGTTGTAGCTGAAGGTAATAGAAGTGCATAGTCTGTGGGAGCCAAAATCACTCTCTCAGATCAGAAAAGGTGCTCAGTTTACCTGCTGTAAAAATGTGGCGTAAGTGTGTAACTCCGTGCTTCCTCCACCGAGCCCCACACGTCCGTATCTGTAGTTCCTGGGTAATACCTGTTGTTCCATATTGGGCTGTGTTTGGTGAAGCCTTCTACCGCCTGTAACTGTCTGGCCTTGTTCCATACTTTTTGGACTAGGACATATGTGGGGAATCTCTTATTGGACTTTGCATAGGCCAGGGCCTCTAGGCCCTCCGCGACATCTGAGATCCCCATAGTATGACCCATCAGGGTTGTAATGGGGTCTGCCAGTGTGGCCCTCCCCCTCCCCGCCCAGTGGGGTAAGGGCTCGGGCCACATGCTGCAGCTGGGCTGCAATGTAGTAAAGCCATGGGTTAGGCAAAGCAAGACCACCGTCGTCTTTGGGTTTCTGAAATTGTTCCAACTTATCTCTGGGGGCTTGTCCTGCCACAGGAAGGACCTAAAAATTGAGTTTATTATGCGAAATATTTTAAGGGGAATCACCATGGGGGTATTGGGCATTATATAAAGGAGCTGGGGCATGAAAATCATGTTAATAAGGTTAACTCTTCCTTCCAGGGATATTTTTAGTCTCGACCATACTTTTATTCTGGCGCGGATTCGTCCCAGCAGTGGTGACAGGTAAAGGGGAATGTACTCCAGGGTGACCTGGATTCCTAGATATTTAAAACTAGAGGTTATCGGTATTTGGAGTGCCGCAAGGTCCTGGGCATTTGGGTCTGCATCTAGTACCATTAGGGAAGATTTAGTCCAGTTGATTACCAGCCCGGAGTATGTTCCGAATTGTGATCGACATCACTGTTCTCAGGGAGTCTGATGTGTCTCCCAGTAGCAGCATTGTGTCATCCGCGTATAGCATGATTTTCTCTTGTAATTCCCCAAACTTGAATCCCTGAACCTGTGGGTTAGACCTGATCAGGGCGGCCATTGGCTCCATTGCCACCGCAAACAAAAGCAAGGACAATGGGCAGCCCTGTCGTGTCCCCCTATGGAGCCTAAAGGGTGGGGAGATGTGTCCTTCCTCTCTTATAACCGCCTGTGGGGAGCTATAAAGCAGCTTGACCCAGGACAGAAAACATTTCCCCGAATCCGAACTTGCTCATAACTGACCAGAGGTATTGCCATTTTATGCTGTCAAATGCTTTATGGGCATCTAATGACAGCAGTACACTGTCCCCCATATTATCTGGCTGGGCTTGAGGGTTAAGAAAAAGTCTGCGGAGGTTTATGGCGGTGGATTTTTGGAGGATAAATCCTGATTGGTCTGGGTGTATGATGGAGAAGATCACCTTGTTAAGTCTAAGGGCCAAGACCTTTCCCAGGATTTTGATGTCGCTTTGTAAAAGAGATATTGGCCCATATAAGCCCGGGTCTAGGGGGTCCTTCCCTGGTTTCAATATAAGGACAATATTTGCTCTTGTCATGGATTCTGGTAAGCTTTGGCTGGTCCTAGCCGAGTTAAGCACTCTAAGAGATGGGGCAAGATAGACTCGCCATATTGTTTGTATATTTCAGTCGGGAGGCCATCGTCTCCCAGGGCTTTAGAGTTAGGGGAGAGGGCGATCGCCTCCTGTAGGTCCTCTATGGTAATAGGGGCGTCTAACAATGCTTTTTTGGAAAGCAGAGAGGCAAAGCAGCTGTACGGTCTCCAAATAGGTCCCCAATTCTGCCTAAATATAACCCGCTCTGGACCGGTAGAAGTCTGAATAGTATTCCACCAGCTCTTGCATGATTAGGTTAGGAGTGTTCACCATCTTTCCCCTTCTTTGTGCGAAGAGCACCAATCCAAGGGGAAGTCTGGGAAGACTTCACAATCTTTGCCAGCAGTCAACCGGTCTGCTCCCCCTCCTCATAGTAAGCGAGTCTGTTAAAAAACCCTTTTTCTCAGCTGCTGATCTGGTGATCTGGACCACTGCTTCCTGCGCCGCTAGCCATGCCTCCCTGTTTGAGTCGCTAGGGTTATCAGTAAACCTCGTCTCAAGCTGGCGTACCAGCTGTTCCGCTTGTTCTCCTTGTGCCCTCATTTTGGATTTAATGTTTGTCACTGCCTTAATGAGAGAGCCCCTCATGGTCACCTTAAAGGCATCCCAGGCGGTATTAGAATCAGGGTGGTCCGCATTGTGCTCCCAGAATTCTCTAATTGCCTCTAGTAGGCCTTCATGGGAAGGGAGTAGATTCAACCAAAAGGCATTGAGTTTCCAGGGGGCCCTTTGCAGGGTCGTGGCCGGTTTAGCGATTAATTGGATCAGGATGGGGGAATGGTCAGAGATGCCTCTGCCAAGGTATTGGATGTCATGTAGTAAGCGGGACGTTTGGGCTGTGCACAGATCTATTCTGGACAGGGATAAGTGTGTCTTTGAGAAACATGAAAACTGCTTTTGCTGTGGGTTACAGCTCCCGGCCATGGGTCCAACCATCCCACCTCCTCAGCGAACTTCCGCAGCGCCGTTCGGGCAAGTTTGTGGTTGTTCCCCGGGGGCGGTTGCTCGTCCAGAACGGGGTCCATGTAGCAGTTCAGATCACCCACTGCTATTAGTGGAAGGTCAGGGTGGCTTAATTGGAAGGCCAGGAGGGTTCTCAATGCCTCAGAGTTAAAAGGGGGTGGGATATATAGAGCAGCTAAAATACATTTCAATTGGTACACTTTACATAGTAGGATAACATATCTCCCTTCTGTGTCAATCAATTGGTCGTATACCTGAAAGTCCACCGACCTGTGCACTAGTACGCTCACCCCCTGTAGTAGGAGGTGTGCGTAGAGTGGTACCCCGCTCCCAGCCAAGCATAGTTTACACATGATACCATTTCTGGAACCAAATGAGTCTCCTGGAGGCAATAGATTGCCAGGGCGTGTTTCCTAAGAACTGTGGCTACCATGGTGCGTTTGAGTGGGTCCTCTAAAGTTCCAAGACAATATGGGGACAGTATTCATCGGTAGGTATAAAAGTCAGAAATGAGGCGGTAAGGGGAGACCCAGGCCTCTTGTTCTCTGGGTGGTACTTGCTCTTGCATGGCCATTAGTAGAGCAGCCGTAGAGTAGTCATCGGGCATGCACAACATTGTGGTACAGGCATGGTGGGTAGAGATGAGGTAGATAGTTCTGGAACCGTAGCATCAGTTTGATTAGACCGTGAACTGGATTATTAGGTAAAGAACTTTAGAGTCATCATCACATACGTGACTGCTGAGATTTCAGATTGTATCGGGTGGCTTGAACTGCATAGAAAATAGTGCTTTCCAATTAAGGTTGTGTTACATTGCTCACAATGCTGGGAGGAAAAAAGTGTTAAGGCTCCCAGCCGGGTTGTTGGCATCTTGTGCAGGAGACAGAATGAAGACGGTGGCCATATTGCTCACCTCTCTTTCATGGTCCTTGTGGATGGCAGTCAGTCACCCTCCGCTGCGGCTCTCCTGGTCTGGCGGATGGTGTGTTCATCTATCCATTTGGATGCGTCTGTCGCTGATTCGAAGAAGTGTGCTTGACCTCTAGCTGTGATGCGAAGTCGTGCCGGGAACAGCATGACGTACGGTGCTTGAAGCTGCTGAAGTCGCCTCTTAACGTCAGCGAATCTCGCTGTTCTTTTCTGTTCTTTTTTTGGTCATGCTCCAGGCCACATGCTGATTGCAGTTGGCATAAATGCAAGCACTTGGGCAAATCTGGTCAAAAAGACCTTTCAACATTCGTGACTGCATATGTAACTGCCACCTGAGGTCTAAGACCAGCTTTCAAAGTTTTATATTTTTTCTTACATACCCACCTGGATGTGAGTGATTTTCCTGTCCGGGTCATTTGTGGCATTTCCTGCCTCTGGAACCTAGAGTTCGGAACCCTCACTTGGATGACCTATCCGGAAGATCCCTTGAGGTTTGGCTGACGACCCCTGGAGATTCGTTCGAAGTCCATCCTACCAGCTCTACTCTTCGGAAATTGTTCTCTTTGCCCAGCCGGGCCTATCGCCTGATAGACTCCATGTCGCTGACAGTGGAGTCCACCTTATCTGGTAAGAGTACCCATCTTTTTCATTCACGGATATTGAATATTACTAATGTCGAGTTTCTCCACGGACTCATACCACTTTGCCAGCTCACGCTTACCACCTACCACTCAGCATTGACCCCGTCTGTGTTTTTACACTTTTTGGACACTACAACAGTTCACAATCCCTCATTTTGGGACTTTATGATTGATTTGATATTTACGCACCACTGTATCCAAAGATATGTGGACTTGTTAATAATTGTTATTTAATTTTTTTTTTTTTTATTCTCACTCAGCACTGCATTTATACTTTCTTCTCTTCACTGTTTTTTTTTTTTGTCAAAACGTATGTAGCCGCTCTTTTTGGTTTTTGTTATTTTAGTAAGTGCAGTGTTTTTTTATTATTTCCTTTTGTATGAATGAATAATGTGGCACTGGTGTGAGCAATCCATTTGAAGGAAACCCGAGCAGGGGAGCCTGGAAGTATACAGTGCTTTATTTGAGGACGATTACCATCACCATAAATCCATCTAGGTTTTCCCTTAAGTGCTGTCATTGGGGTCTAAAGCTGGTAAGCGGATGTGTGGAACTTTGGTGGCTGGCACACAGTGGTGCTGATGTTCTGAGAAGATTTATTTTCACTAATCAGTGGACTTTTTTTCTTTGCTAGAACTTATTCACTTTGGACTCTTATGATGATTATGGACCTAGGCTGAGTTCATACTTATGCGGCTGCGGTTTTCACCAGTCAGCCAAACCTTTATAAGCACCGACAGGTGAAGTGAATAATATGGATTATCTCATTTCAATGGCATCTGAAATTTGGTGGCATTTATTAGGCAGTAAGTAAACATGTTGACCCTTAAGTTGATGTGTTGAAATAAAAAGAAGCAAAAAGGGCAACACAGTTTGTTGCATATGGAGTAGCATAGCCACAGACTGGTCATGCTGACCCGTGTTCACAGCCAAAAGCACCCTGCGTACAATGGGCACATGAACATCAGAGCTAGCCCAGGCAGCAATGAAAGAAGATGGCCTGGTCTGATGAATCATTTTCTTTTACGTCATGTGAATGGCTGGGTGTGTGTCACTTACCTGGGGAAGAGATGGCACTAGGATACAGTATGGGAAGAAGGCAAGCTGGGGGAGGCAGTGTGATGCTTTGGGTAATGTTCTGCTGGGAATCCTTGGGTCCTGCTATTCATGTTGCTGTTACTTTGACACATACCACCTACCTAAACATTGTTGCCGACCAAGTACACGCCTTCATAACAGTATTCCCTGATGGCAATGGTCCTGCCATTCATGTGGCATACATTGTTGTTACCAAGTGTACCCCTTCATGGAAACACTATTCCCTAAAGGCAAAGGCCTCTTTTAGCAGGATAATGCACCCTGCAAAAATGGTTGAAGAATGGTTTGAGGAACAAGAGTTAAAAGGTCTTGACTTGGCCTCTAAATCTCAATAAAATCGAGCATCTGTGGGATGTGCTGTAAAAACAAGTCCAAATGTATGGAGGTTCCTCCCCACAACTTTCAGAACATAAAGGGTCTGCTACTGATGGCTTGGCTATGAAGAAGAAGGTGATCTAAGTGTGAAAAGCATCAACAGTTCGTCATTTCTTGCTCATCAGCTCTATGGTGGTGTGCAGCCAATTTTTCCTTATCTCTGATGTTTGCGGGGGCGAACCGGGCAGGTACCCACACTGAACTGCAATTAAGCAACTCACCTGAGAGGTAAACACACCTCAGTTGGATACTGATGGCTTGGTTCCAGATGCCACAGCATACCTTCAGAGGTCTAGTGTCATCCATGCCTCATAGGGTTGGGGCTATTTTGGTGGCAAAAGGGGGGCCTACTGAATATTAGGTGGGTGGTCATAAAGTTATGGTTGATCAGTGTATACACACACACACACACACACACTGAGTAATACACTAACCCAGATTAAGCCCCTCTAGCCCTGGGATCCCGATGGGAATTAGGAGACTGATCACAGGCATATTACTAGCAGCTAGAAGCACTGACAGCTCACCTGCCGTAAACTAGACACTAGTATGCTGTAACACAGTGGTTCTCAACCTCAGCCCTCAAGTACCCCCAACAGGTCATGTTTTGGGACTTTCTGTCCAAAATACTAAGCCATTGACCCAGATTTAAAGCACCATTGCAAGATAAAGGAAAACCTGCAAACATGGCCTGCCGGGGGTACTTGGGGACTGAGGTCGAGAACCACTGTAAAAGGATGTCCTGGATCCTGTCCTTGTTAGTGATACTAATAATTTTGCTTCATCCTGGGCAGACGGTTGTGGATCCCTTTTTGCTATAATATTATTTCATTGGTGCCATTTTTGTTAACAGTGTGTAATTACTATGCAATTTGTTTTGGTGTAAAGGGATGTATGTCCTTAATTGTTATTCAGTAAAGCCAGCCATAGATGGAGCAATTTTCTTAACTTCCATGGTCAGTGTTGATCCCTCCCGCGGAGCCTTTGTGTTCTCCCAGTGGAGTGGGGCAGGGGAAGCCGTTCCCAACGGGGGAACAAAGTGATTACTGCTAGTGGCTTTAACAGGTGCTAGCAATTATTGAATGTAAAATCAAACAAGCTGGTTGTACCCAAGTTGATCGATCAACTTTGGTACATACAGCCTGGCCATACATGGTTCTAATTCCGTCTGGTCCCTGCTGAACCAGCCAAAATTCCAACCGTCTATGGCCAGCTTTAGACTTCATCATTGCATGGAATTTTTGAACGTCGCTTTGTGCCTTCGTGCTCAACATCCAAATATTTGTACTCTTGACGTTTTGCATGGAGATGATCCACATTTATGTCTGATACTTGCCTTTTTCTATCAATGGTCAGTTGCTTTTCTTTTTGCAAAATAAAAACAGTGAATAAAATAAAAAAAATAAAAAAAGCTTGCAAAATTATATATACACACACCTGCATGTGTGTACGTGCGTGTTTCAGTACTCTAAAATTAACAACAGTCGTAGACTAGGATTTTGAGACAGATTTATTAATCAAAATATCTCAGATCAGACAAGTGAGATGAGCTCCACAAGCACAACAGCATGCTGTAAACCAAAAACACTCCATTCTAAAAATTTTTTTTTTTGTTTGTTTTATTTAAATTTTACTCAAGAAAATATTTCTGCTTTTCTTCATTTATGCCCTCACTGCTGGGTGGAACACCAATGCATTGCCAGCAACATGTAGCATGGCAGTCCAGAAGTGATAGGGTTAAGGCATGAAAAGACAACATAGCAAAATTCGCAAAACACAAAAATGAAATATAATAAAAAGAAGTACCCCTAATTGTTTTATAACCCCCCCCCCCAAAAAAAAACTACTACTCATGTAAACTATAGTCAAATAAGAGATTGTCATAAGTAATAGTCGACCTTTCTTATTTTGAAAGTAAGGCAATAGAAGCATTGTGTTATATAAAAATAAGGGCTTGGTTTAAGGTATGTTATTGTGTGGGATGAGCAGGACGATGTGAAAACTCGGGTTCTCCGTTAAGCAGAAAGAAAAAGACACATTAGACGAGGTTAGGAGGCTTCGCTGGTCTGGATGTATGGAGGTGGAGGGTCCTTCTCCTTCTCTGGCATCTTTATAGCCATCTCATATGTAGGCAGGATATACTGCAAGAGATTGGAGTAGTCAGTAACACAATTTTTACAATGTTATTCATAAACATTCTACAAGGCACAGTAAAAATGCTAGTTGATATACCTGCCCTTATGTACATTGTAACCAGACAGCTTTATCCCCCCCTACAGTGACTGGCTGCCAAAAATCTGAAAATAGGAGTAAATATTTGAAAGTTGCTATTGCTGCCCTATTTTTGAAGGTGCCAGCTCCTTAATTTTGCCTCCTTAGTCACCGATCCTGGACAAGGATACAGCCAGGGACTCCTGGTCCTGCATACTTGTTTCAGGTCAGCTCCAAGTAGAGATGTTTGAGAAGACAACCCGACAGGTAGCAGTCCAAAAAAAAGTCAACAGTGGCAGCTTAATCTTACCAACCTGACGGGTATCCATTAGGAGTTGCACAGCAGAATAAAATTCATTATAGCAGACCTTGGATTCCGTGCAGTGTAACATCATGAAAGAAAATTTTATGCAACACATTATGATGGGCTCATCTATAGAACAAAAACACTTTTAATATGCCATACAGGCTATGAACAAATATGAAGGTGTCCATGACCTAGCTTGGACAGCAAAATATTTACTGAGCGTTAATGTGTGCTGTGTTAAGGCAGCCATTAATTTTGAGTGGCTGGCAGAGCACCTTAACGCACTAAATATTTTTGGGATGTTTTAAACAAGCTGCAAAAAAAATAAAAGCAGCACAATTTTTGATCACACACATAAATCCGATGTTCTGCTTTCTAGATGGCTCAAGGGGACAAATGAATATCCTTTAAATATCTGAATGGATACAGATTGCGCACACAGATCCTTTTTTCTTTCTTGATGCCTTAGGACCTCTGTGTCAACAGGATTTGGGCTTATGTTGATGGCATCAGTTTGAGATCTCTCTGAGATTGTTCAGAATTCATTGATAAGAAAAGGTGAAGGTTATCCATCTAACCTGTAGTTGACCTCCTTCCCATCTGCATTTAACCTGCTTCAAGCAAGTTTTGCACTTCAATATCTTTGTGTGGGAATGGGAAACCCAACTGAAGCATACAAAAGTCCATTGACGCAAGCCCTTAAACTGCTCAAAAAGGTATCGGGCACATGTGTAGGTTGCCAAAACCCCATTAACTGCCACTTTTATCCAAGACAAAGCTTTGCCATCTAGGGTGTTGTTACAGGAGCTCCTGTCAAACAGGTTGAGGGAGCAGACAAAACAATTCTTATAGATTTGGAACATGAAAAAGTTAATAACACACCATGAATGGAACTGCTGGAACATCATCAAGAACAAGGCCTGGAGAGCTCCTGGTGGTTCAACCAACAGGACAAGCCTACTCAGTTCAGCCCAAAAGAGGCAAGGGGAACTACCCTATGGAGCCACCATCCATTAAGCAGATGGTACTAGACAGTAGCATGGAGCCGATACCAAAGTACAAATGCTTCAATACTAAAACCGATCACTTCACATACGCAAATTGGATGCATTTTTGACCGCATCAGATTTGCATGACATGTGAACCGTCTGCCTTTTCAATGAAGCCGGTTCACATATGTGTGGGCCGCATTGCGTTTTGTTAAAAAGTGTCTGGGTTAATTTGAGCATGGTTAAGCGGCGATTTCTATTGTCATACACTGACAATTTGCACCAGGGTGGGGCTTAAATCCCACTGCCAAAACCAGACCACACATGTCACTTAAAATAGGTATCAGTAATTGGTATTGGCAAGTACTTAAAAGTATCGGTACTTGTACTCGGTCTTAAAAAAAAACAAAAAAAAAAAACTGGTATCTATCTGTGCATACCTACTCCATAGACCAAATAATGGCTACTACAGTGCAAAGCTCATAATAAAATTCACATTTTTAGCAATACAAATCTGCACGTTTCATGAAAGGAAGTCATGGTTGACCCGTTTTAATACCTGTGGAGGGGTTTCGAATGCAGGATATACTGCAATCTCAGGGAGGTTTCTATTGTTGATGTACTTGTAGCAGTTCCACACAACATTAATCAGATAGGCCTGTAGACAGAAAGCATACATATTTGTTACAATAAGTGCATGCGGGGTGTAAGTCATACCAGAATTTATTATATTTTTACATAAATGCCAATTTTCTTTTCAAAAAGTTCAAAAGTAACACAAAAACAAAAATTTTAATAAAATGGTGCAGATCTGGTAAATATAAGTACATTCAGTCCCCGAATTACATACACCTCACTTACAAATGGAGGGAGACAACAGGAAGTGAGAGGAAATCTACCCCTAAGAAGGGAAATTCACTCCTGTAAGAGTTATCATGGAAAAAAGGTGTCTCCACTGAAGCTTTATCACCAATCTTGTTTCCACAACAACCCAAAATTTTCAAAATCTAATTGTCACAGGGACAGAAAATGAGGTGAAATCCTCAGAACAGGGCACAGATAGCAAAACAAACCCTACAGGGGTGTTAACCTCTCCCTATGTTATCAAAAAAACTTAATTTTTTTTTGGCTAGAGTTGCACTTAAAAAAAATTTACCTGTTCCAATTTACATACAAATTCAACTTAAGAAGAAAGCTACAGAACCCTGTTTGTAACCCGGGGACTGCCTGTAAAGCAAGATGACATGACACACAACCTTCGTCTCTGCAATAAAAGTATAGCATACTATTAAAACTTTACAGACACCCTTCTGGAATGTCTAGGTGTTTTGTCACATAATAAACGTATGGAGCTTGAAGCACATTTTTTATTTTTTAAATAGATCAGGAAGGTCAGTTTTGCTCTAATGATCTACCACAGCAAAACTAAGCTTGATTTTATGTCCACTCAAATATCTAATACTTTCTACACAGCAAGGAAAAGCTGGAATACATATCAATGTTTTACTGAGTCCCCATCAAGGAGCTTTCCCTTGTGTGTTACTGAGACAGAAGGTGAGGAAATATCTCAGAGGCAAAGACAGCTTTAAACCTAATTAAAACGTTTAGAACGTCCAGGACATCCCTGAACTTGATAGTGACAACTGGGATGATATCTGGGACTTTCTGTGCCGGTCCTTAGCTGCCCTCCGTGACCGATTGATACAGTTTAAACTGGTGCACCATGCTTATTTTACACCATACAGACCACATAAAATGAATCTCAGCTCCCCTCCGGAGTGCTGGCGATGTGGGGGGGGGGGGGGGGGGGTGTCCAGGAGACTATACTTATATCTTCTGGACCTGCCTGACCAAGTGTTAACCTATATACAGTTGGTCAGTGCTATCAACTTGCAGTCCTCAATGTCAGGTTTGGTCCAAGTGGCTTGCAGAGCCGTCTTTGGCATATTCGAACATTCGAGTGCTGTAAACCTTTTTTTGCTATACTGCCGAGTAACGTTTGTTTTCATGTCATGCCTTTTATTGCTGCACAAACATGGAGTGATGAGGTCTATAATTTTACTAGTTATGATTTCAAATGACCTATGGGAGCCATAACTTTTCTTTTAGTAAGATGCCCTTCATGTCAGTTAATGATTTGACTTAATAGATATATACAATTACAGTAACCGTGCATGGGTCACTGCGCTCTTTACCTATATGTTGTATGTTGGTTACTTGTATGTGATATTAACACTAATAAAAAGATTTAAAAAAAAAAAAAGTTTAGAATATGTCAGGTTCTTATTAGGATTTGTGTGTTCTTCCCTCTAAGTGACAGCAATATTCTTGCTGGAGAGATTTATAGAAGTAAAGACAAAACAGAGCATCTAACCCTACCTCATTAGTTCAAAACAAACCACCTCCTCCAGTGCAGCATACACAAATGGCCTAGACTTCACGTGGGTAAAACAAGCTCTCGGCTGCAACTGCAGCAACCAGCTGTGTGGTAAAAGTGATCCAGACGGCTGTAGAGCCACCCAATCACTTTTACAATACTGAGAAGATAAAGGTTTAACACAAAAAAAAATATCAGCACTTTCTATTGAGGAAAAACTGCTAGGACGAATGAAATGTGGCTAAGCAATGGTCAAATGTGTACATGCTCTGGGACACTTCAGAGACAAATCATAGTAGAAAAGAAAAAAGGAAAATTGGTTAAGAGAAGGTTGCATGACTTATACACACACACATAAAACAAACCTATCCTGAAGGAAACCTGGCTACGGTTTATTTTCACTAAGAAACTTACTCCTCGATTATGCTTAAAAGGATAAGTTCATCTTTGGGAACATGTGCCACCTGATTTTAGGGTGTAACATTTTTGCAGTGCTGCAGCCGCTCGCTGTTCCCTCCTCTCTCTGTGACAGCAGTGTGGGGAGAAGTTCCCCATACTAGTTGCCACTATTTAAAAACAGCGTGGCTGTGCAGGGCTCCGTCCACACGGCCAGCTCTGTGTGTATGAATGAACTACAAGCCCCAACATGCTTAGAGGCTGTTGGCTTGTAGTTTTCAATGAGCTACCAGGGCGCTATGGAGCGCTGTGATAGTTTGAGTCTTCCTGTCAGAGAGTATTGGCTTACCCGTATGGGATGTACAGGTAAGCCAGTGTGCAGGAGAACTGCATGGCATCAGTGATCTGCTGATTGGTGGTGCCATTGTTTACAGGCTCCTGCAGCAAAAAATAATAAATGCACATTTTTTTTTTTACCTGCAAAATAAAAAAAAATAAATAAAAAATTATATATATATATATTTATTACATACATATATACATTTACTATTTTTGTTAAAAAGTGAACTTAGCCTTTAAAGCAGACCATCACGTAAAAGAAAACTTTTTTTTTTTAGTTTTGGATAGAGTGGAGAGGGGTTAGAACACCTGTCAGATTCAACCCCTCTATTTGTGCTGGTGACCATTTTCACCTAGAGAGTGAAAGAAAAAAAAAAAAAAAAAAAAAAAAAAAGAAGATTTGGAAACAGAACAGGAATAGAAGAATTCTTTCAGAACTTCCAATGGGGCATTATTTCTGGTGACAATTTCCTGTTATGGCTATAAAAAGAAGAATCTTACTGGTTGTTATTGCATAGAACTGTTCTTCAGACTCTGACAACGGAGATCCACACAGTTCAGGAATGAAAATGCAGATCTGGTTCACCCCTGTACCCAGAATATTTTATGTATATACAGACTTTCAATCGGGTTGCCTTGGCAAAATGCCTAAAAATTGCCCTCAAAAATTGTCAAACCAGAGGATGGATCATGCCTGCCTCTTTTTGTTACACAAAGTCAAAGGTTTTTACTGTGCAGCATTAAAAACCTTGGGCAATGCGTGGAGCAGCTAACCACCAATGACATGGGTTGTTAAGGACAACGTTGGGTGCCCGAAGATGTCCTTGTTTGCTCCTCTTATCAGCACTGGGGTCATGTTAGCTGAGGGAAAAGAAATGCTGAAATATTAGTCAGTACCAGTATACAAAGGTGTATTTGCTTTGGAGGAATAAATCACCTCTAATGTTGGGTGTCCTACATGCGTTATGAAAAAAATTATTAGTTTTGCTTTTTACATTTTAAAATGGGGTGCCTTGAAGTTGTGTGGAATTTCAAAGGGTATCCGACTGAAAAAAGGGTTGAGAAATAATGATTTATAAAGCATGGATGGACAAACGAATAACAAAGTCAAACTAAAACTGGAACCCAGGGAGAAGTAAAAAGAAACAAAGTTCTATCCTCTCCTCAACCTGTGTAGAAATTGGTTGGAAAGTATGAGCTTCATGGATTCAGGAATGAGGTCAGTTTATACTTTACCTTCAGGATGATGACCAATGCTCCCACAACCAGTACGATGAAGAGAAGACAGCTGGAATCCATAGCAAGCATGTCATCTTTATATGGGAATTCAGGCTACAGAAACAACATATCAGATAAAAAACATTATAGGTGCAAAATATATGTACTTGATCAGTATAAAATTGTAATAACTCCATTGTGAATTATTTGTGCCTGTAATGACCATGCAACATGCTACATATCCATAATATGAATGAAAAATTGGGAGCTCCACATAATGGGTACAGTACCAGGTTTGAAGAACCCAGGTACACCTGTCCAGAGACCTCAACAATAGATTCCTCTAGACATTATACAATTATCCTCTGGATTTACCAAAACCATATAATAGGAGGTCACACCTTAAACACTTTCAATTTGTATGCAATCAGGCAGGTCCTTGTACTCCATAGTTAAATAGTAAATCTAAAGGAAATTGAATTGTATAATGTAGGGCCAGCTTAATGCGGAACTTCACTCTCCTAATCAACCTTGATTATTTTTAATCCTCATACTGCTAGCACTAGTAAATAGACAGGGGAGCTTTAAACTTTTTTTTTTAAACCACATTTCTTAAGTTACTTTCTGGTTTCTTGCCTAGGCAAATTATGCCATATATCCCAGGAGTCTTTAGGAGGGGAGTGGAGGAGGAGGGTTTTCTTAGCTAAGTACACTCTCCTGAATGCGTGCTTGAGCTAAGGGGAGAGGGATTCTAGGAAGTAAATGCTACATGAATCATTTGCCTTTATTCAAGATGGCCATTGCCAGAAATCCTGGTGGGGAGGGGGGTTGGGGTTTAAAGTGATTTCTCAACAAAATAAAGCGTGGAGACATGGATGGATAGGGGAGTTTGCTTTGAATAATAAAAAATGAAATAGTGTTTTTGGTTTGCAGTGTTCAGATGCAGTGGAGATCTGCTTTAAAGGGGTTGTAAACCTCTGCACTTTTTTTTTTTTTTCTTACCTGCAAGGCAAAGGCATAATGTGCTAGTATGCATCTCATACTAGCACATTATGTGAAACTTACCTGAAAACAAAGTCTTCCAGCGATGCCATCACTGGAGACAGCTTCCATCTTCACCCGTCCTGCTTCCGGGTTCACAGACTCCAGCTCTGTGACTGGCCAGTGCCGCGATGACATCACTCCTGCGCATACGCACGGGAGCCACCGGTCACGGCACAGGGCACGGGTGGCCATTCCTTCAGAGCACGTGTCAGTGAGGTCACTGGCATGTACAGTAAATCTCTCCTAAACGGTGCACATTTATTTACACTACCTGTAGGTAGTGTAAATACCTATAGATAAGCCTTATTATAGGCTCACCTATGGGTAAAATTCAAAGATGAAAGCTTACTTCGTTTTGAACCGTGAAGTATCAGCTTTGAGTGGACCGACTCCTTATTGGGGCTTTTATCAGCCTTACACATGCAGGAGAATTGTGTGTGGTTACATTCTGCTCACATTCTGAAATAGGACTGTTTATGCAGAGATATTAATACGGAAGATGTACTAGAGGGGGCGTAGGCACGTGAAAACAATATTTCAAGGTATCCAGTACTGGACTGAATATTAGCGGCTGCTCTGTCACTAGGAGAGATAGATCATCAAGGTTAGGTATTGGAGCTCAGGCACACAAAAGTGTAATTCCCTTAGTAACATCCAGCGTGTGTATGCTGTAAATGGATCCTACAGGCTGCTGCGGGTTGACATGTAAATTTCAAACAACGTGTGTAGGCAGCAGTAGCCACTGCCACGGATTACACTATAGAGGTTTACGTGTCCCCTGAAGGAGTCATTCATGCGGTGGTGGCACATGCAAAGAGTGGCCTCGGCTTTCAGTAATTCACAATGTCCGAGGTCATTGAGCACATATGCCCCTGCATTAAGGAATCACTTAGAAGGGAAGAGGTATTAGTGTTTAATAAGTGGTGGTGTCTGCAGCCCACGCATGTTCACGGCCCTGAACATCAGCCGTGAATAGGGTCCATCTTCGCTGTCCTTATGTAAACATCAGCACAAATATTTACATCTATACATTATAAAATACGGTCTAAACACAGGACCTTGAACACATTTCTTATTTTGCTTTACACAGCTAAACTAAATGCAGACCAAAACAGACTAGTGTGCATAGGGCCATAGCATAGATTACTACTGCATTCAGATCCATATACACTCACTGGCCACCATAGGCGTGCCAGATGTGCCTGGGCACACCCTAACAACTCTGTGTGGTGCCTATTCCCCATACTTTCCCATGTTTTCCCCCTCCTGCAGTACTGCTGGCTTCCTTCCTCTCCTCCTGCAGGGATGTTTCAGGATGGAGAGCGGGGGAAAGGGCTACTTAATATTTCACTTATCAGCCCCGTCCTTTTCTAAATGAACACACTCACTCACTGTGTTCAGTCATAAATGAAGTATAGTAAACTGTGTTACTATGCTTCTGTTTGCAAATGAACAGGAAGCTGCTCAGCACAGAGCACTTCCAATTCATTCATTCACTGTTCAGTGCAGCTGAGGCTGCAGAAAAAAGTATGGGCGTTTGTGTTTTGGGGTGTACACCCTAATGCAATAGGCTGCGCACATCTATGCCGGCCACTTTATTAGGTACACCTGTTCAATTGCTTGGTAACACCAATTGCTAATCAGCCAATCACATGGCAGCAACTCAATGCATTTAGGCATCTAGACATGGTGAAAACGACTTGCTGAAGTTCAAACCGAGCATCAGAATGGGAAAGAAAGGGGATTTAAGTGACTTTAAACTTAGCTTGGTTGTTGGTGCCAGATGGATGATCTGAGTATTTCAAAAACTGTTCTACTGGGATTTCCACGCACAACATCTCTAGGGTTTACAGAGAATGGTCCGAAAAAGAGAAAATATCCAGTGAGTGGCAATAGTGTGGATGAAAATGCCTTGTTCATGTCAGAAGAGAATGGGCAGACTGCTTCCAGATGCTAGAAAGGCAACAGTGACTCAACCACTCGTTACAACCAAGGTATGAAGAATACCATCTCTGAACGCACAACAGAGAACCTTGAAGCAGATGGGCTACAGCAACAGAAGCCCACACTGGGTGCCACGTCTGTCAGCTAAGAAGAGGAGGAAACTGAGGCTACAATTCACACAGGGCTCACTAAAATTGGACAATAGAAGATTGGAAAAGTGTTGCTTGGTCTGAAGAGTCTCAATTTCAGCCACAACATTCAGATGGTAGGGTCAGAATTCGGCATAATCAGCATGAAAGAATGGATCCATCCTGCCTTGTATCAACGGTTCAGGCTGGTGGTGGTGTAATGTTGTGGGGGATATTTTCTTGGCACACTTTGGGCCCCTTTGTACCAATTGAGCATCATTTAAATGCCACGGCCTACCTGAGTATTGTTGCTGATCATGTCCATCCCTTTATGACTACAGTGTACCCATCTTTTGATGACTACCTCCAGCAGATAATGTCACAAAGCTCAAATCATCTCACCACTGGTTTCTTGAACATGACAATGAGGTCACTGTAGTCCAATGGCCTCCACAGTCTCCAGATCTCAATCCAATAGAGCACCTTTAAGATGTGGTGGAGATACGCATCATGGATGTGCAGCCAACAAATCTGCAGCAACTGCGTGATGTTATCATGTCATTATGGGAATGTTTCCAACACCTTGTTGAATCTATTCCATGAAGAAGAATTAAGGCAGTTCTGAAAAGGGGGTCCAACCCGATACTAGCAAGGTGTACCTAATAAAGTGGCCGGTGAGTGTAAATTACAGATCTAAACAAAGCAGAACTGAACACACATGTGCGGGAGACCATAATGAGCTGTATTTAGCAATTTCAGAAGTTCCTCATCTTAAAATAACCTGTTTTTGCATTGAGCCGACGTTCTGCTTTAATCGTTTCCCAGCAGTGTGTAGTATCAACTATCCCATGGGACATGCATGTCACATTCAAATAAACAGAATCATTCAGTGGGGGACTGATTTCCCAAAAGTGTCTTATTTTCGATTAAGATGCTGGTACCAGGCAGAAGTGGGGGCCGAGGATCGGTCCTAGAAAAAAGGAGAGCAAAACTAGAGGAGCTCCCCCCTTAGCAAACAAATCCCTTCATGCATCTGAAAAATTAATCCACGCTTTGCTTTTAAAGTTTTTTTGCTTTAAAAAGTTTAGTGAAATATGCAAAAATGATTGCACACAATACTTCAGTAAATAATTGCACACGTCACAAACATACACAGACTTACCAGCTGCTCCAAGTAATCTTTAATGCCAGGCAGGTATGTAAGGGAACTGATTGCAAGCAGGCATGTCAAGGCAAAATCAAACAGCTGGTAACAGAAAAAGGGGATCAGCCAACCACCACGGTGCTGCAGAGAAAAGGAAAATCCATCAGTTATTATCAGATGAGTGTGAAAAACAGCCAAACAATGTAAATTGTAATTAGGTAAGGAGAGAGTATATAATGGCAAAAGCAGAATACAAATTATTTCTATATATAAATATCTCTGGTCAGGAAAGCATTTCCATTTTGTTTCTTAAAGTCTGCCAAATTTTTTTTTTTTTTTTTTTTTTTAAGTCAGCAGCTACAAACACTGTAGCTGCTGACTTTTAAAATATGGACACTTACCTGTCCAGGGCGCCCGCGATGTCGGCACCCGAAGCCGATCTGGCCCTCGGCTCTTGGGTGCTGCCGCCGCCATCCTTGGTAAGGGAATCGGGAAGTGAAGCCTTGTGGCTTCACCTACTGGTTACCTACTGCGCATGCACAAGTCGGGTTGCGCAATCCGGATGGTCCCTGCTGTCTCTGGGACCCATGTGTGTCCCAGCAGACAGCGCGGGGGGACGGGAAGAGGCGTAGACTCCCATGGGAGTCTATGCCCGGAAGTGGGTGCAAATACCTGTATTATACAGGTATCTGCACCCCCCTCCCCCCTGAAAGGTGCCAAATGTGACACCGGAGGGGGGGTTCCGAAAAGCAGAAGTTCAATTTTTGTGTGGAACTCCCCTTTAATCTCAAGGGAAATGTATTTAAAGTAAGGCAGAGCTCCATTCTCACAATGGGGGGGGGGGGGAGGGGGTAGATTGTGTTCCCGCAGAGGGAATAAAAATCCATCACTTTCTATAGTAAAAGCACCCAACAGTACACAAACTAGCTAAGCACACATTTAACCCTTTGATCACCCTGGATGTTTAACCCCTTCCCAGCCAGTGTCATTAGTACAGGGACCGTGTATATTTTTAGCACTGATCACTGTATTAGGGTCACTGGTACCCACAAAGTGTCAGTTAGCGCCAGACTGTCCGCAGCAATATTTCAGCCCCACTATAAGTCACTGATCACCACCATTACTAGTCTAAAAAAAAAAAAATTACAAATTCCAGTATATATCCCATAGTTTGTAGGCATTATAACTTTTGTGCAAACCAATCAATATACACTTATTGGGATTTTTTTTTACTAGAACATGTAGCAGAGTACATATTGGCCTGAATTTATGTTGAAATTTGATTTTTTTTTTTCCATTGGATGTGTTTTATAGCAGAATGTAAAAAAAAAAAATATATATATAAATATATATTTATATTTTTTTTCTCAAAATTACATAAAATTAGTCAGGTAGAAAAAAGTCCAAGTTAAAAAAAAAAAATACAATCCCATATACACAAACCTACACCCACAGTTAATCCAGAGCAGTGGTTCTCAACTCCGGTCCTCAGGACCCACTAATAGGCCAGGTTTGCAAGATAACTAAAATACATGACAGGTGATTTCATTTACTGCTCAATGATTGCAGTATTCTTGTCTGCATCTCCCCAAGGTAATACTTAAAATCTGGCCTGTTGGTGGGTCCTGAGGACTGGAGTTGAGAACCACTGATCCAGAGGAAGACAAAAAACCCCAGCAAAGCATGCTCCAAGTTGCTCCAGCAGGGGCAAAATTGTCGGCCTTTTTTGTTTTGTCTCCTTCCAGCTGCCAGAAGTAAGGGAGCCCTTTGGAAGCCGACAGTTGCTATGACCCTGGTGCCCAACTTTCAGCTCTTTGGCATCTGACCATCTCCTGCTCTAGGTCTGCAGTCTTTCACAATCTCATATTGCTCGCAGTCTAATCATCTCTTGTAGCATGCATGCTGTCTGACTATGCCCTGCTGCAGTTCTGCGGTTTCTGGCAGCTTTTTGTAGCATTGCCTTGACAATGTGCAGCCCTTTGGCCATGTCAGGGGCCGCATGGAAGCCTCCCTAAAATCAACAAAGTTGTCTACCACTGCCCTAGTTGGAGCTACAAATGCAGACTGTTTCCTTACCCACTTAAAACATTTGAACGCAGCCTGGAAATGACATAACTGATTACAGCTTGGAAAACTCTACATAGCAGAGCATAGTGCACACGTTCCTGTAACACTAATGCTTAACTAAATACTGCATTCAACAAAGTTTTGTAGTAAAACAAGCTTTCTCCAGTCTGAATTGTCTGTAAGATATGTACTCACCATTATTGCTCCATACACCATCATAGCACTCATGGTGAACATTAACAGGGAGATGGCAAAAAGCACGCAGGCATTCTCTGCAAAACAAAAATCAATAGGATATTACTCTGGCTGCTACATATTACTACCACAGCAATGTGAACAACAAGGCAACAACACATTTCAATAGGATCATCACTTTCAATTACTGCAAGCCACAGTTTTTTGTTACATGAAACTAAAGCCACAGCCATATGTATACAGGCATGTATTAAAGGGGCAGTCCACACAAAATAGAGATTTCAGTTTTTAGCTGAAGCTACAACATTAAAGTGAATGTGTTTTGAGCAAAAAAAGGTAGGTCCACTAAACTGCTGACAGAAACTGTAAGGTTTATTAAAAGGTAAAGGCACTAAATCAACAAGTATCGGTTGATGCCTTGACATATTTCACAATCAAAAGTGCTTAAAGGCTAACACTCCACCTTCTGCAAAAAAAAAAAAAAAAAAAATCCATATTTGTAGCAGAAAGTGTGAATTTATTTTTTCACAAATGAGCCTGCAAAGCAATGCACTTGTGATCACTGAATCGCCGGTCCAATGCACAGGCTCCTGCAGACACCTCCCTAGCTCTAGGTCCATACCGAGGTACGGATGTCCAGTTCAAGAGCTGGAGGAAGTGTCAATGGACCATGAGTGTAGTAATCACCACACTTGTGTTCCATTGAGAACTAAGAGTCCACCTGCTACAGTGGCAGATGAGACTTGTAGTTCGTTCGTTCACAGATCTCTGCGAATGAATGATGTGGCTGTGCAGGAGAGAGAAAAAAAAGAAGTGCTGTAACAAGGGAGAAGAACCTCTGCACACTGTCAGAGGGTGGCCAGTTTGGGGGTGGGGAGTCCACGTACAACCAGTCAAGGTTCTGCAATATCCATCTGCCCTGAACTCAGGAGAATGTTGAAGAGTGCTACGTTATTAATATGGCACCGTTTTCTGCGGCCTTGAGTCCCCAACCATCGCTGGAGAAAGAGAAACCAAGATGTCACTCTACAGACCCAAAAAGTTGACTGGAAAATAGGGAAGCATGAAGACTTTTTTTTTTTTTTTAAATAAGGGCACAGGGAGGTAAAAGGCTACTGCAACAAATGGGACAGGGAATCAGAAGGTGGGACTTAAGGCCTAGAATCCTAAACTTTGTGAAAATATGTAACTAATGGAAAAAGAAGACACCAAACTGGGAACACAGCCTCTCACAGCCTTCCACCCCACTTCACAGAATAGCTCATAAATCATGGGGTACATAAACCAATGTCAGTTGGCTAAAGCAAGCACCTTACACCAGAACAGACAAGACCAGGGACTCACCGGCCACCCGCTCCGAGGAATAATAATTCCCGATAACTTCATATTGGATGTCGACTGCTGGCACAGTGTCAGGGTGAGTCACTTTCACTGTCAAGAGTATGCCCATCAGCAAGTTCACAACCTGAGGATACAAATGCAAAATATTCAATGCAGTTAGACATGTAACACAACTAGAATCTAACTAATAAAAGCAACAATAACAACAAAAAAAGGTCAATAATTCCTGTGAGGTCATTTTTGTATGTGACCCAACTTGGGAGACTTTCAAATCACTTCTTGAACTCGCAAAATTAGGATAAGAAAATGGAAGAAATGGGGGTAGCAGTTGTCACCGGGACAGGAAGCCACAGACTGCAATGAAAAAAAACAAAAACAGTTCTAAACACTACCCCATATCGATAAGGCTTCACTTCCTGTTCCCCTTAGTAATGATGCCGGCGCCTGCACCCAGGGCTGAGGGATGGATCGGCTTCGGGTGCGGACATTGCTGGATCCCTGGACAGGCAAATATCCTTATATTAAAAGTCAGCAGCCGCAGTATTTGTAGCCGCTGACTTTAATTTTTTTTTTTCTTTTTTGACCCAGGCGGAACTCCGCTTTTCCCTTCCCCTTGCAGTAGGGCAAGGCTACATGTTTGTTACACCTAGAGGTAGAGGAATAAGGTGCAGCCGGTACCTTAGCCTTCCTTCGGCAGGCTTCGGTGCTCTCGAGTTCTCTCTGGTGACCTGGCTTATGGGCGGTCCTTTGCCATCTTATGTATAGTGCAATGTTTATGGTTCTACATTGTACTTGATGGCGTGCAACCACCCGTGGAGTGCCTTAGAGAAGAGGCTTTGGGGGACTAGTCACACAAATGGAAGGCAGTCAAGAGGAATAAACTATCACAGCGATTCTTTCTACCCGCTAGACTTGCGTAGTATTTAACCATTGCAGTGCTCCCCACACACACTCTTCAAGGGGGGGGCCTTAAAATACTGAGCCCAAATGGATCAGCATCACACCCCACGATTTACATAAGGACGTCAACAAAATGTAGCCAACATATTTCTCAACAAATTTCCCCAAATTAGTGAGATTGTAATGCACACACATCAAGCTGTGTTCTCTTCATAAAAAAAGAAAATAATGAAACTTAATTGTATGTGCAATTAGATTAATGCAAAATATCCACAATAGAAGCTTTTTTCCTATCAGCAACAAAAAGGAGAAGAAAAGAACCTGAACAACATGTTAAGACACAAGGTCAAACATTAGCACCACCATCATAAGACAATTTTATTATACATTCCAAAATCCCTTGTAAATCAAAATACCTACAGACACCACTTTTAAAGCAGACCTTGCATAAAATAAAAACACATTCTTCCAGGATCGTCTACACAGCGCATGAAGGGATTTCTACAATAAAATATGTAGATATTACATTCTGGTGTAAATAACCTGGGCTGGCCACTAAAGGACTCACACACGCGGGCGTACAATTTAACCACTCCAATACCGGGCACTTGCACCCCCCTTCCTGCCCAGGCCAATTTCCAGCTGTCAGCGCTATCGCACTTTAAATGACAATTGCACGGTTGTGCAACACTGTACCCAAATTACATTTTTATAATTGTTTTTCCTGCTATGGGTAGCAATCAAGTCTGTCGACTGTGACCTTATCTCCGTAGCTAATATGTTATGGTTACTTCCAATTGAATGTATCTCTATCCGCAATCCTATCAGGAAACGCTTTATCCATTTGGGATAGATTCAAAACCACTCTCGGCCTTCAATCGCCCCATATACCACTTCTCTCTTTTATTAAAAACCCTGTCAGGATTTCCCCTAGTTCGTTTAATGCGTGTATCGGTACTAGAGGTCGACCGATATTTCGCCTTTTTATAGAAATCGGCACCGGCCAATTATTATGGAAAAAAAGGCCAACTGTGAGGGATCGGATGCAGGGGCGTGCTGGGTAGAACCCCCCCTCCCCCATCTATTCTAAACGGCTGCTATCACGGCCGCTGTCTGCTGACTTTTTTTTTGTTTTTTCCGTGGAGGAAGTCGGCAGCGGCGGCCACCGATTGGCTATTACCGGCCGCGCTGCATTCTGGGGTTTGTAGTCCGGAGGCAGACGTCAGGGGACGAATGGAGCGGTCTTTGGCCAGGTGAGGGGGCGGAACGGAGCAGGGAGCGCTCCGCTGGTGGGCACTGATGAGGTGGCAGTGAATTACATTATTAGGCTGAACTGGTGGGCACTGATGAGGTGGGACTGATGGACACTGATGGGCTGCACTGATGGGGTGTGCTGGTTGGCACTAGGCTGCACCGATGGGCTGCACTGGTGGGCACAGAACGGCTGCACTGGTGGGATACACTGGTTGGCACTGGTTTGCACTGATGGACACGAATGAGGTGGCACTGATGGACACCGATAGGCTACACTGGTGGGCACTAATGAGGTGGCACTGGTGGGCTGCACTGGTGAGGTGGCACTGACAGGCTGAACTGGTGGGCACTAACAAGGTGGCACTGATGGACACCGATAGGCTCCACTGGTGGGCACTGATGGGTACTGATGAGGTTGCACTGACAGGCTGCACTGGTGGGCACTGAGGTGGCACTGGTGGCACTGATGGACACTAATGAGGTGGCACTGACAGGCTGAACTGGTAGGCACTGATGGACACTGGTGGGTACTGATGAGGTTGCACTGACAGGCTGCACTGGTGGGCACTAATGGATACTGATAGGCTGCACTGGTGGGCACTGATGGGCACTAAAGAGGTGGCACTGATAGGCTGCACTGGTGGGCACTATATATCGCCCCCCCCCCCTCGATTTCTAAATATCGGCATCGGCCAGAGAAAAATCCATATCGGTCGACCTCTAATCGGTACCCGTGCATATGCACCGATACCTGAAACTGATACTTTCAGGCTCGGTTCTTTGAGCTGTCAGTGGGTCTCCCCAGTGTTAAAGAAGTCTGGTAATTGGAGCTGTCAAAAAAAAAAAGCAGCCGGTAACAATGTTGCTCAGCCCTGAAACACTAAAATAAAAAGAAAAATTTTTTCTTTTAGTATATTTCTGTTTCTTCATCTGCAGATCAAAGCCATGAACAAATACACCTGTGTTTAACCCCTTAATAACCCTTAACTCCCTATGCTCCTCCATGCAATTATTATTTTCCTGCTTTTTTTCTTTTGTTAACATATATTTTATAAATAATAAACAAATAAAACTTTTTTGTTTGCTTTATTAGTGAATATTTTTACATATATATTAACATATATTTACACATTTCACATTGAAAAAGCGCTACAAAAAAAAAAAAAAAAAAAAAGATTTGTAAATAACTTTTCAATGCTTTGTACCATTGCCGACAGCTGAAGTTAAAACAAAAACAGTGGCAGTAGGTATCGGTGAGTACTAAAAAAAAAAAAATAATAATAATTCGGTACTTGTACTCATTGTAAAGAAAAAAAAATGGTGTTGGTGCATCCCTACTATTTAGATTATATAAATTTGTATCCACATCTTCTTTACACTCCTTTCCTACTCTGAAACGTATGGACTTTTCCAATCTGAATTATTCCGCTATTAAAAAAAAATTTTGTAAAACAACCTTATCTACAATCAGACACGCTGTTTTCCCAGATGCCACGTTTTGAGCATATATGTAATTATGTCCCACATATCAGAGGACTTGTTTTGACTCTTTATAAACAAATTCTAGCTAGTTTTGATACTAGTCCCCCTCCCTATGTTTCTTAATGAGAACAAGCTCTAAACCGCTCAGTCGATAATACTGAATGGTCCAGTATAGGCTTAGCCAATACATCTGCTTCCTCCTTCCTTGTAATGTTGTTGCTGTGAAAACAAATTATAAGGTGCTTTCTCTTTGGTATTTAGTTCCTGCTAGGATAACGAAATACGCTCCCCATTACCCTGCAGCTTGTTTTCACGGCTGTTTAGATCCTGGTACTCAACTCCATATATGGTGGGATTGTCCAATAGCCCAAAAATGTTGAAAGGCAGTTTTTGATTTAGCTTCTAAAATGTTTGAGACTTAAATACAACCTAATCCTGCTATAGCTCTTTTAAATCTAAAACCAGACAGAATTACACAGAATCAATTTTGCATTTTTTTTTTTTTACAGCTCTGACGCAAAACCAAACCATAGCCGATACCATTCAAGAACCAATAGTTCCCTTGTCCATGCTAAAAAGGAAGCAATTGAGAGTCCAAAGCCAAAACAAGAGAAAACACACCGCTGCAGGCAATTCTTGGTGCAAACCAGCCCAAGGTGCTGACCCCGGCTCACCACCGTCCTCAACATGTGTAAGGAAAAAGGAATGGTCGCACAGTGGAACTGAATGAATGCTTTGCAGGACGTCTTTATTGTCATATGCCAGACAATTGTACATGAATCACAGTTGACGCGTTTCACATAAGTATACCGTGCTTGTTCACAACATTTGTTCTCTGCACAGGCTATTTAAAGCGGTGTTCCGCCCCAAAAAAAAAAAAAAAAAATTAAAAGCCAACAGCTACACATACTGCAGCTGCTGCCCTCTAACAATAGGACACTTACCTGTCCTGGAGTCCCGCGATGTCGGTACCGCAGTTGATGTTTCCATCAGCTGTTGGGTGCTGCTGCCGCCATTGCGGTTAAGGGAACCCGGCCTTATGGCTTCACGCCGGGAACCCTAGTGTGCATGTGCAAGGCCCCCGCTCCTCTCTCCGACTGGCCCGGCGACAGGGAGAGGAGGAGGGAGCCCCAGGGTCATGTCATGGGCTGTGGCCCAGACTTCCGGAAGTGGGAACAGGATACCTGTCAAAGACAGGAATCCTGTCCCCCCTCTCCCCCGAAAGGTGCCAATTGAGCGGAAGTTCAACCTTTGGGTAGAACTCCGCTTTAAGGTATATGCCTAATTGGTGCAAAGAGAACAATGCACATATAAAAAAAAAACAAAAAAAAAAAAAAACACGACATTTGGATTAAAAACATTTCATGGGTTAAAGTATCAAAACAGAAAAAGAAAAAAAAAAAAAAAAGAAATTAACCAATAGCTACACCCAAATTCAACAATATAACCAAATAGGAAGACTGAAAAAAAAAAAAAAGAAAATGAACACTAAAGGATAGGTAACTGACAAAATACACAGATGCTCAAGGTGTGACCACATGTGTACTATATACATAAACATGCATGAGAAAAATATATGGAGGAGATCTATCCCAGTGCATGAATTCATAAACACCAGCAGACATATCCGTAATAGTCTCATACTACTCACATTCCTGAAAAAATGGCCCGAACAAGACAGTACTCTGCTACTTGTAATAAATATAAAAATATTGTGATAATAATCATGGCAGTATGTCTTATGCAACAATAGTACCTATAAAGACCATATAGCCCCTCCAGCAACGGAATGTAGTCAGTAGGATTTGTAGCAAAAAGCTTCCGATCGTATACATGGGAAAGCCACCCATCCTCATATCCGAACCGTCTTTTATGCTTTATTCTTCTAAAACCCGGGGCACAGGCTATAATACCGGTACTTACTTTATAGATCTTGTTTCATAGATCTTTTCATACTCTTTGATCTCCCACTTGCAGCTCTGCTCTTGATGGGCGATCCACTCAATGTAATGCAACGCTTCAGCGGGATGGATGGCCTTCCCATGTATATGATCGGAAGCTTTTTACTACAAATCCTACTGACTACATTCAGTTGCCGGAGGGTAAATATTGAGTTTATAGTTAGTATTGCTGCATAAGACATTCTGCCATGATTATTATCACAATATTTTTATCTTTATTACAAGTAGCAGAGTACTGCCTAGTTTGGGCCCTTTTTCGGGAATGTGAGATTATGTAGTAGGCGACTATTATGGATAGGTCTGCTGGTGTTTATGAATTCATGCACTGGGATAGACCTCCTCCATATATTGTTCTCATGCATGTTTATGTATATAGTACACGTGTTCACACCTTGAGCATCTGTGTATTTTGTCAGTTATCTCTCCTTTAGCGTTCTTATTCACCTTTTTTTCAGTCTTCATATTTGGGTATATTTTTGAATTTAGGTGTAGCTATTAGTTCATTTCTTTTTTGGTTTCTTTCCTTTTACTGTTTTGATATATAACCTATGAAATGTTTTTAAAGCCGCACTATCACATTTACCCTTTACTCCCACTGTATTTTTTCCCCCTTTTCTTTACTTCTTCTATCCTCTTACTCCTTTTTCATTTCCCTTTTATCAGTTCTTATGTGGTACTCACAGGCTTGTTCTCCAGACCCACTGAAATGTACTTTTGCTTTACTGATTTATTGATCACCTCGTTTATAAACTAGCCCGGTAGTCACCAATCTACTCTTCTCTTTCTTTTCAATTATATGCCATTTTTTACATTTGACTGTCTATTTGATGTTTATATAGTAGGGATTGACAAATATCGGATTTTCGGTGCCGATACAATACCGATATTTCAGCCCTCTCTCAGGCCGATATTCTCTGCCGATATTTTGTACATTTAACATTTTTACTATCACGGTTATTGCTGTCACAAGGTTTGTAAACATCCCTTGTGATAGTAATAGACAGTGACAGGTACTCTTTAAAGGAGGGATCTGGGGTCTATTAGGACCCCAAACCCCTCCTCTGCACTTGCAACTATTCAAAACGTCAAGATCGGTGCTTTTGAATACCTTCTATTTTTTAAAACTGGTGCTTTTAAGAAGCCAGTAATCCGGGAAGTGATCTCACGACATCCCTTCCGGGTTACTAGATCCGAGACCCAGACAAAGCATCGGGTCTTCGGTCAGCCAGCGGTTGTGCCAGCTGGTTGCACAGGCCTCACGGTGGGACGGGAGAGCCTGGGGGGCGATCACGGCGGGGGCGGGAACGTCACCTCTCGCTGCTTGTAATAACAGCCGAATGGCTGCTGAGTCGCATCAGTTATTACAAAAAAAGCTGACCGCCCGCTCTAAAGAACGGTACTGGGGTGATGCCTGAATCTGCATGTATCACACCGGTAAAACCTCTTGAAGCAATAATCGGGTATGTTTGTGACCGATACTTCCAAAAAAGTGAATATCGGCCGCACTGATAATTGGCTCATCTCTATTATAGATTGCGATATTGCATTTGAATTTTTGTCTCTTTCCAATTAAAGTAATTAGTTTGTTACCCTTTGAATATGCACCACAATCCTTGTAAAATTCAGACTGTTCACCTTCATTTTATTCAAAACAATAAACAAATTTGACAAGGAAATTTTTATAATTATTTTCACACAAACAGAGTTTTCTTTTGGTGGTATTTATTCACCACTGTTTTTTTTTTTAATTTTTTGCTAAACAAATGAAAAATGATCAAAACATTTTGGAACCCCCCCCCCCCAAAAAAAAAACAACGTTTTTCTTAGCATACGCTTCACAATTTTTGCAAATAAGTAATATTTATCCTTCACCGATGTCAGTTTCCATCCAATCCGCCAGACAGATGAAGAATAGGACCACCATCTGTCAGTTTTTGGGGGACAGGATCGAATTGTATGACATCCGTCGCTCCACCATAGAAGAGACTGGAAGGTCTGATCAGGTCTGCCTGAAAAACTGATCAGACAGTCCGTGTGAAAAGGGCCTAAATTGCATTTCAAATGTGTTTGAATGTTCATTTAAGTGATCCATGTTTCCAATGTTTTCCTTGTACACCACGGCTTATAAGTAGCCCCACAAGTATAAGTCAAGTGGGGAAAGATGAGGGGATCTCGCAGGCCATTCCATAGGGCCAGAATGATCAATTCATGAACGTCAAAACTGTTGATCCAACCTTACTGTAAAGCAGTGAGATCCCATGACTGGATAGACAGAAATACAAATCCCATATGTATAAGTTTGTCTGGAATCCAGCTTTAAATTCTGCAGAAATTTGGCCACCCGGATTGAGTCAGCCTGAGAAAAAAAAATGCTAAATCAAATAAAATTCTACTACATAAAATGCAGCTGAAAAGCACAGAGTGAGGCAACAGACTCTCTCATACTGCATTGTAGAGCTATGGTCCCCAAACTGCAGCCCTTTGCCTGCCTTTATCCGACCCTTGGGGATTTCTTCCACTGATATACATGTTGAAACATTATTTCTTTCACTGACAATAACGACGGGGCACCATTCCTTCCTCGCCTCCCCCGACACCGAGGATGGGGCACCATTCCCCCCCCTCCAACACCAAGGACGGGGCCCCATCCCCCCCTCGACACCCCCCCCCACACTGAGGATGGAGCACCATCCCCCCCCCCCCCCGACACCAAGGATGGGGCACCGTTCCTCCCCTCCCCCCCGACACCAAGGACGGGGCACCGTTCCTCCCCACCCACCCCGACACCAAGGACGGGGCACCGTTCCTCCCCACCCACCCCGACACCAAGGACGGGGCACCATTCCACCCCCCCCGACACAAAGGACGGGGCACAATTCCACCCCCCCGACACAAAGGACGGGGCACCGTTCCTCCCCATCCCCCCCCCACCCCCGACACCAAGGACGGGGCACCGTTCCTCCCCCCCCCCCCCGACACCAAGGACGGGGCACCGTTCCTCCCCCCCCCCCCCGACACCAAGGACGGGGCACAGTTCCCCTCCACACCAAGGACGGGGCACCATTCCACCCCCCCGACACAAAGGACGGGGCACCGTTCCTCCCCTCCCCCCCTGACACAAAGGACGGGGCACCGTTCCTCCCCTCCCCCCCCCCCCCGACACAAAGGACGGGGCACCGTTCCTCCCCTCCCCCCCCCCCGACACAAAGGACGGGGCACCGTTCCTCCCCTCCCCCCCCCCCGACACCAAGGACGGGGCACCGTTCCTCCCCTCCCCCCCGACACCAAGGACGGGGCACCGTTCCTCCCCATCCACCCCACCCTCGACACCAAGGACAGGGCACCGTTCCCCCTCCTTCACCCCCCCCGATACCAAGGACGGGGCACCATTCCTCTCCCCTCCCCCCCCCGACACCAAGGACGGGGCACCATTCCACCCCCCCCCCGACACAAAGGACGGGGCACCGTTCCTCCCCTCCCCCCCGACACCAAGGACGGGGCAACGTTCCTCCCCATCCCCCCCCCACCCCGACACCAAGGACGGGGCACAGTTCCCCTCCTTCACCCCCCCGACACCAAGGATGGGGCACCATTCCTCCCCCCCCCCCCCCGACACCAAGGACGGGGCGCCATTCCTCCCCCCCCCCCCGACACCAAGGACGGGGCGCCATTCCTCCCCCCCCCCCGACACCAAGGACGGGGCGCCATTCCACCCCCCCCCCGACACCAAGGACGGGGCACCGTTCTTCCCCACCCCCCCGACACCAAGGATGGGGCACCATTCCCCTCCTTCACCCCCCCCCCGAAACCAAGGACGGGGCACCATTCCCCCCCCCCCCCAACACCAAGGACGGGGCACCATCCTATCACTAATACCCATTATGGAACACAATTCTTCCTCCTGACCACAGGCACTATAAAGAAAATGTTTACTCCAACTGACCAGTCCGCCCACCCCAGTAAACTGGCCCTTTGTTTAAAAGTCTGGAGACCCCTGGTGTAGAGTAAACTCAGCATCATCATTTAGGATTACACTAGAGGTATACTGGGGGGCACTACTTATGACAATCTTTTATCAAGTACAAAGAACTATCTCTGCATCTCAGCAGGTCATGTGAGCAATGATTCATACAAGAGGAAGATTTGGGAAGAATGAACAGTACCAGCATATGAACTAATTACATCTAACTAGTCTGTTACATACATGAGCTGACAGGCTGTTCTCTACTTTGCAAAAGACAAAGAGAACGCAAAAGACAAAGAGAACGCAAAAGACAAAGAGAACGCAAAAGACAAAGAGAACGCAAAAGACAAACAAACAACCGCAAAAAACACTCCAGGATTTGAAGCACTTTTAAAAATATGCTGGCCTATAAGGAGGTTAAAGCACAACTCCAGCAGACTGAAGTCCCCCCTTGGGGCTTCGCCTGTACTGTAACTGTTCATTTTGTCTATGAGAGAAAAGCGCTTTGCTTAGCTGATCCTCCACTCCCCCATGCTCTGGTGGTAGACTGTCCCCAGGTGCCATCACACCCAATGCAGGGCTATAGACTGGTCTTTATGACATCATCAGGATCTTGGGCCATTGGAAAAGAGCAGGGACCTGTCTACACCATCTAACAGCTAGGGAGATTGCGTAGCCAAATCATCTTTTTGAGCAATTAACTCTTGCAATGTGGGCGTAGCCCCACTGGTGTTTTTTTTTTTTTCTGAATGCCTGTAAATGCCTATGGCGTGCATTGAGGGAAGTTTACAGGCATACACCCAAAAAGGTCATCATAGTACACAGGACGTGTGTAGTCCCAGGCAGTCCTGCTGCAGCTCCGGGTTCCCCCTCCCAATTGCTAGCAATTCTCAGCTCTGCAAATGAAGCCAGTTATTGCTGGGCAAAAATACACCAACTCTAGCAGCTGAAACTGGCAAAAATGATTGGCTGACTCAGTGTTCATCAACATCATTCAGCCCCCATTCACACTGAATGCAGCTTTAAAATTCCGCTACTTCAGTGCAATTTCAAAGCCACCGGTCAGTGCGCATTCATGTGAGGCTTAATGACATCTGTGCGACTTCATGCACCGATATATATATGCAAGTCGCACATGAAATCGTCAAAAAAAGTGCAGGAACCTCTCTCAAAATTGGTGAAAGTCGGAGTCGCACCAATTTGAACAGTTTCATAGGCACAAATATGGTGCAACTTGTCATGTGAGCTTAGATGCGCAGAGACGAAGCAACATTGTTACTTTTGTATCTACTCATCAGCAGATTAAAGGGAATGAGCTTCCATCTGCAGAAGCACTCACCTAAAGCAACCTGACAAGTAAAGCAAAAGTTATGAAAATTGTCCATTTAATTCGTTATTAACCCTTTGTTTACCCTAACCAGCCCTAATGAACCCTTCAACTACATAATATATAAATATATATATATTTTTTATTTATTGGTGTATAAACACGCGCTTTTTCACCCTGAAAATCGGATGCAAATAGTGTGTGCGTGTTACACGCCAATACTGCAATTTGGGCTGCCTGGGAGGGGGCGGGACGAGCGCCATCAGATTACATACATACAGCGAGAATCTCCTGTTTACTCAGCGGCCTCTGTAATAGGAAGTCCAATCTCCTAAAATTTAAGTTTTTTTTCCCTGAAAAACTTCCCTCCTAAAAATGAAGGTGCTTGTTATATGCCGATAAATACAAGATTATAATATAATTATATATTTTAATATATATTTTATTAACCCTTTTTCTTTTGTCTTGTTAGTTCATTTTCTTTAATGTGTCATTTTTAAAAGTGCACAATTTTGGGGGGAAAACATTACAGACTTGCTTTTAGTGTTAATTTAAATGGGACAAATGAAAAAAAAATGCATATATTTTATTCCATAGTAACACTTGAACACAGGTCAAAGAGGAGGAAGAAAGAGTTTTTTTATGAGCTTTGTTACTTTTTATTTGTCTATGGATTGCATTAAAAAGGTAATTTTTGTGAGACGATATTACAAGATGCCTTGCCCTAAAAAATAAAAAAAAACACTGTCTTAAAGTGGATGTAAACCCAATGTCATCCTTTCTAAACTACTGCCATAGGGGTTATCTATAAGGATATACATGCCTCCTGCATGTATCCTTATCTGTCAAATGTCTCCCCTCTGTCTGTTATCAGACCCGAAAAACTGCAGATTCTGTGGGTGGGTCTGTTGTCTGGAGCTCGGTGGGTGGAGTCGTGATGTCAGTAGAGTCCCCGCCCACCTCTACACTCCCCTTGTCAATATACATTTTCTCCTGTGTATTTCTTACACTGAACTTCTGTTATGATCTCTAACATCCAGTGAAAAGACAGGAAAGTAACCACATGACTTCAGCATGCCAAATCATGCTGAGGTTTGGAACAGCCAATCCTTGCAGAGCTGCTGAAGAAAGGAGTGGGGGAGGGAATTAAAAAAATAATGTATGTCTCTTAGGCTAGTGCACGAGATATGTAAATCACCTGTCACTCACAGCAAGGGGGAGGATTTGACAAAGTTTTTCTCTGTTTGTCAAGATTTATCTCACTGAACAATAAAAGAGGATTGCTCAGAGATGGATTAACTCTGTGTGGCAAGACTGGGCTCAAATGATAGGAAATCTTATACTCTACAGTATGATAAAAAAAAAAAAAAAAAAAAAAAAAAAAAACGGGTTTACATCCACTTTAATGGGCAACTCCACTTTTATGGGGGGAAACAAATGAACTCCTTCGCGTCTACCGCCTCCTGACCCTTTAAAAACCTGGGCATTCGGGTCATGTGACCACTGTGGCTGGCTGTCACAATGGTCACATGATTGGAAAGCTCCCAATCGGCTACCGGCTACTGTGCTGGGAGCGCGCTCTCAGCACTAAGTGGTTTACACAGGGCCACATATATGTGTGCGGCCGGCATCAAAAGGTTGATATAACATATGCAATTGCTACATTTAAAGTGAAACTCCACTCTCTCAATCAACATTGACTATTCTTAATCCTTATGCTGCTAGCAATAATAAATAGATAGATTTACCCTTTTGTATAACTTGACCTTCCCTCCTAGATTGTAAGCTCTAATGAGCAGGGCTCTCTGATTCCTCCTGTATTAAATTGTATTGTCTGCCCTAACATTGTAAAGTGCTGTGCAAACTGTTGGCACTATATAAATCCAGAATAAAAATATTATCATTAATAATAACAACAAATAGGAAAGTATATTATATTTCCTTGTTTTGAGGTTTTTTTACCCTTCAGTTACATCCCAGGAATCTTCGGGGGGGATTCTCAACTAAGCACACCCCCCCGCCTGTATGCCGGAGCTAAGGGCAGATGGATTCCAAGAAGTAAATGCTACATAAACCGTCTGCCCTTACTGAAGATGGCCACAGGCAGAAATGCTAGGGGTTTTTTTTCAAAATGATTTCTCAACAAAATAAAGATGGATGGGGGAGTAGGCTTTGAATATTAAAAATAAATGCAATAGTGTTTAGTAGTGTGAGTAGTACTGCTTTAATGTTCTAAAAAATGACCTTTCCTTTTCAAACTGCAGCTGCTGTAAGTTTCTGTCAAATTCAATGCAATATGGCAACCTGGAAGCATTCTGTACACTGCTGGTATAAGAACGCCTCCAGGTTGCCACTAAGATTTTAGCACTTCAGGGCATAAGCATCCTCTGTGACAAAAATTTAATTTTTGGGTTAATCATTTCTAAAGAAATACTGACACTGCAACTTTTCACATCAGAACACAGAAAATACATCAGCTGGTTACAATAAATTAGTCACTCTGATTCAGAATCACTTTGCTTAGAATCTGGTCCAACAAAGAGCTATTCCTTCAGAAACAGGAAGGAAATTGCAACAAAGTTTGTTAAAATCACTACAATGTACATATATCACCCAGAGAGAATTTTGTTCTCAACAGAAGTGGATTTACTCTATTAAATGAAAAATCTATGGCCGAATAAATAGGTCCATAGCAAAAAAAAACATAAAAACTGCTCCATAGAGGGTGTAGACGGGTGAGAGGGGAAGTGGTTAAGCAGTTCTTGCAACCACGGTCAGATTTACCGATATCCTGGGAAACTTTGGTGACATCACCTGGCCCAACATCTCAAGTGACATGTCTCAGGACTTGACAGCTTATGGAATACATTACTGGCATGCTGGAAAATATTTGCTGCCATTTATTAATCATTCCCTGCCACCGTGATGGAAAAGCGGAGTCCCATCAACCATACATGCACTCCATACACAGGCCAACTAATATATAAAACGTTACTGCAATTCGGACAAGAAGAAGATGACATTGCTCGCCGCCTGGCCTAGGCCTCTCAGGGAAAGCTTTGTCCTTGGAGATGTGTTTATCTGCAGCAGGGAAGCGGGCCAAATCAGTTTCTTTACACAGAGCTGCTGCTATCACTTTCACTAAAAGGTCATGGGAGCCAGGAGGAAAGAGAAGAAGGGCTAAATGAAGCACTATGGCCTGATCACAAACGACATTATTTCGCAATGAGCACCTGCTTATAATTGCAAAAAGAAAAAAAAACAAAAACACAAAAAACACACACACACACACACACCTAGTTGGCGTGTCAATCTGATCTTCTCACAACAGGTAGCAGTGCTATAGTCATCAGTATCCAAAACCATGAAAAATACTGCGTTGGTCATCCTGGTACAGCGGAGGCAGGAAGCTCAGGCAGTATGGATTTTATATAGCCGCAGATAAAACATTATGGCAGCCTAATACTTCTCATTTCAGACCTGCTGACGTTGCTTTACTCAGTGCAACTTATAACATCCAAGTGAAAGATATAACACCAACATGTCAGAAAAAAAAAAAATAAATAAATTCAAACATAGAATCACAGAGTTGGAAAAAGGATCACCCCTCCTAAAAATGACTTGTAAACTCAATCTGGTGTAGCCAATCATCTTCTCAATGGCACACAAAGTCATTTGACCAGGGTGGATAAAAAAAAATCAATGATTTTTTAAACATCTATAATATTTACTAACCTGACAGCTTATTATTCTAAATAGGGAACCTTCATTTTGTTAGCAAATATTAAAGATTCTAACTACCAGCAAGAATAAGTCCATTTAGCCCCCGTTCACACCTATGCGAATTAGATGCGGCATCCAATTCACAGGACATTTTAAAATTCATATGAATGCATCTGGTTCACATATGTGCATTGCACAAAAAACGTGTGCGTTTTCTGGGCATTGCGGTGCAAATTACAAGCCCATTATCTTCTATGGGAACACATCTGATTCGCAGATGCATTGCGTTCTGAACATGGATTTTCTCCTTCTCCTCACTACACCTCTCCCTCTCCCTGTTCACTGATCCGCAGCTAGAACGCAGAGGAATCTTTGAACAACTGATTTTTATCTTCCCAGTGAAACCTGAGCTTCAATTCGCACCGAACATGTGTGAACCCAGGCTTAAAGAGCACCTGTCATTTCAGATACATGGCAGCGCCCATTAGTGGGCATCCACTCACCTGCTGCCACATCACCAGCCATCCCATTAAAGTGAACGGGACTGTCGGTGAGTCAATAGCGTGTCAGAGGAGGAACAGATGACAGTTGCTCTTTAAAAACTATTGCTGCTAGCGCAGGTTGAGACATCAGATAAAAAATATGTTTTTTTTTTGTTTAATAGGAATTTCCAACTTTTTATCCGATCGATCCCTAAGCATTTGAGCATTGTCTATTGGACAAGTCAAACTTTCATTCACAGAGGATATAGCAGCGACAATTGCTGGTATCTCCCTTTCTTAGTAAATTTTTCCTCCATAGGAAAAAAGTGTTAAAACAGTATTGTAGGAAAAAAATGCTTATCTGGGTGATCCCACTCAGAATATATAAGCCTTTCCAGCAATGAATGGACAGGAAAAGGCATGTGCTACTTGAGGATGATTTAGTGAACCCAAATGGAAAAGTGGGCATATCAACTGACTCAATGAGGAGTACCAAAAAAAGTGGGAGTAGGAAAATTCAGTAAGAATTGCACCATCAATCTTTCAGATTGTGAAGCTGATTTTATCCCATTCTGGGATGCGATTAAAGCCGCTAGCCAATCCCATCATGGCTTGAGGAAAACCCTCTTCAGTAATAGACAGGGGCTGCACTGTTGAAAACAATTGCAATATTTGATAGCCCTGATCGCTTATTCTCACCGGCCCCCCCAGAACTCTCAGGGGAAAATGCCAATGTATAGTGTTTAGAGCTTGCAGGAGTCCCTTTTAAGCCCTTTTTGGGGTGTTTCTACCCCCCTTCTGAAAATAGCCTGATGCACAAACGCAGAGGGACTACCACAAGAAATCGCATCCACCTCTTGAGCAAATAGTCCAGCAACTGCCGCTGCTATTTAACGCTTAGCCTGATGCTTTTAATAAACGTGCCAAATGAATACCTATGTCACCACTTACATGCCTCTTTTTAGTTTTTGTGGCTCTCCAACAGCTGCAGTCAGCAAAAAATGGAGTCTTTTAAAAGTACCCCCACGCTGGACGTCGCTGCACGCCGCGCTAAACCACGCCCACTCCGTGTTCCCACCGTGCCCTCCTCTTTTCAAAAAAGGAGCATTTTCCCATGCGGGCCTCTGAGCCGACGGGATCGGTGTGTGTGCGGGTGGGCGGCGGGGAGGGCTGTGACAAGCCACTGTACAAAGGCGGTGGAGAACGGAGCGGCATCCGCTGATCGTTCTGCTTCTCCCTCTACTCAGGAAGAGAGGGGAGAGCTTTTGTCCGGGTGGGGGGGGGTTTAGAGAAAAATCCCCCCCCCCCTTCCAACATCTTTTTGGAGTCCTGTGACTGCAAGCTGGAGAGAGGTCTGTCAGCGTCTGCTGACACAGCATGATCTGAGAAAGCATGACAAGGTACGTGCTCTATACAGCCCCCAGTGGTGACTTTTAGGCATGAAAACATTTACTATTTAAAGGAGACAATTCATAAGAAACTTTAAAATTCTTTAGAAGTCTCCACTTAAAGTGGTGTTCCGGCCGAAATTATACTTTTTAAATAAAAATACCCCTATAATACACAAGCTTAATGTATTCTAGTAAAGTTAGTCTGTAAACTACGGTCTGTTTTGTTAGTTTATACCAGTAGTTTGTTATTTTATAAACTTACAGCAGGCCGTGGCCATCTTAAGTGTGGGCATCTGAAGCCAGACTGTATTTCTTCCTGGATCTCATCCTTGCAGATCTCACACATGCTCAGTGCAGCACAAGCAGTGTAATAGGTTTCAGGTCAGGTTTCCATAGCAACGGCAGTTTCAGAGGAAGTTGCCGTCCCTTCCCAGAAGGCATTGCAAACAGGAAATGATGCGATGGGCCGCGGCCAGGGAGGAGGAAGTGAAAAATGAATACAGCAGATATACAGTAGGTGCTGAGAAATTTTTTTTAAAAATATCCAATTTGTTTACAGTGCACAGTTTAGTGAGGGATTCTGAAGAGTTGTAAAAGTGGGTGGAACTCCACTTTAACTTTCCCGCCGCAGGTATTTCTGTAGTAAAACCAACAGACGCAATCTTCACCACACGGTGGGCTCTGTTTAAAAAACCTTCAGGAACTGGGGCCCCCTTTTTAAAATCGGGGGATCCGCACTCCTGAACCCGTAATAGCACCCCGTCAGAAAAAAATTTATGGCTGAAAAACCATAAGCACTGGATCCCGGGGTCCAGCTCTCTAAAAAGAGAAGCGTTATGGGCTAAACCTTGTTTCTTCCGCCACGAGGCCCGGGTACCATTCAATTCGGCCTAAAAAGACACTTTGAATGGATCCGGCTGCATTGCTAGCCCCAGCAAGGATTGCACCAGTGGAGCTCAGCACAGCACATCTTTACTCGTGACCAACACCTTAGACACTGGCGAAAAAACTGAAGTACTCCCAGTAGTGGGAGGGTTTATATAGGGAGTGGACTTCCTGTCTTAGGATGTGCCAGTGTCCATCACCTGAAGGTGGCCTATAACCCACATAGTAATTACTATGGCTCTGTGTCCTGTGATGTACGATTAAGAAACACCGATTTTAACTTGTAAGCAACAAGTGTCAGAAAAAGGTTTAGTCTTTAAGGCCCATTTCACGCGGGGCGGATCAGCTCAGCAGACTCCGCCAGCTCAGTGAGAGATCGCTCTGTTGATCCCCGCTGAGCAGGCAGGTGACCGGTCCGCCTCCGCTCACTGTGCAGGGATGGACCTGTCAGAGCTCCGCTGTCCTCTATGGGAGATCAGATGAAAATCCGTCTGTCCGCTTTCATCCGATTCGATCGACGAATGGCGAGCGTATCGCCACCCGTCTGTTTTGAGCGGATCTTATCTGATCGGATGGCAGGCGGGTGTCAGTAGACACATCTCCGCTGACATCCACCTGCCCATAAAAGTCAATGGGTGGCCCACTCGGATCCACCTGAAAAACGGAAAGGCGGATCTGAGCGGGCCTATCGTGTGAAAGGGGCCTTTATGGTTAAACTGACCTCATTTACAGACCGAAGTTCAATACTTTGCTCTAAAAGTACTAAAAGATTCTTTGTTTATAGTTCTCTCCCAATGTTGATAAACATGTACCAGCTTTTTTATAAATTCTTTTGACAGCTGAGTAGAGCACATCTCTGAACTTACATGACTAAATCGTGTAAATGCTGCATAGAGATCGTGAGGGGGGTTGAAACGAGATCGCGATTTTTTTAACGATTAATCGTGCAGCTCTAGCTCAGCATGAAAATAGCTTTCCTGGAGTATTTCTTATTTCAAATTGACTTGCTTTGCCAATTTGCTGTCTATGCAATGTATTTTTTTTTTTTTTACCAGATAGTAAATGTCTCAAGGTGATTGTGCATACCTTTCTAGACAAAACATCTCTAACAAAAAATAAAATAATAATAGGGAGGACTCCTGTACCAGTAAACCTTACAGTGGAAACACCCCTTCCAACATTCAACATACAGGTTGTAGAGAACAATGAGGCTGGAACTTTAGAAAGGGGCATCGCAGCTCTCCTAGTCAAATTGGAACTTGCATATAAAAATGTACCATGCACTTCCAACTCATTTCTGACATCTGAAAGTTTCTGAGAATAGAGCAGGTTGCACCCCCTGCACTCCCCCTCATGCCACAGCTCTGTAGCCATTTCTAGACAGTGACTGAAAATCAAGATTGGAAATCAGACTTTTGAATGTAAAGTTGGTTCCAGCACAATCCGTTTACATACAATGACATCAAACTATTCTTTCCATATTGGCTGGTGGTCAACCAATAGAAAAAATAAAAAGAACGCCAGGCAATGGGAAAGAAGAGATGAAGAAACCTAAAGTGAATGTAAAGTAACATGAGTTTTTTTCACAGAGTTTCACAGCTGCTACCAATGGATTGTTAGAGAGCATCTACACATGTTGGGGAGCAATAAAGAAGGTCTATGCTCAGGTCCTAAGCTAGCCTGGCATCATGGATCTGTAGATCAGAAGCAGGCTTTTCCAGAAAAAAACAGGTATGTTCAGGCACTTTGAGATGCCTAGTAATAGGCACATCAAAATCACAAGTGGTTACAAGTCACTTTGATATCGAACATCATATATCCAGCTACTGAAATCAAACATTCCCACCACAGAGAATGGCTCAGGTAATAGGCAGATCAGTATCCTCAGCACTGTCACACTTGGCATTCTACTGACTAGGTATTTTCGAGCAAGGTTCCCCAACCAGGATCTTCATGTATAGATGACCCTTTAAAAAGAAGCAAGATTACATTGCATATGTTTCATCAGGTTACAGGCTGACTCTGCCAAGAACAAGTGACAATACTTCAGCCTAGAACTGGTTCTACCAGCTTTAGGTGCTGAGAATGCCTCATTTTCCTGAAGCCATAGAACTTTACTGTTTGAGTATGCTGTTTTTATAGAAAATACTATGAACTTTGTCCTTCAGAGTAACCTTAACATATCTAAACCCAAGAACAAAAAAGGATTTTACTGCACTCCACCAGTCCCTAGGATGGGATTTTTGCATTTGTTTCCTTTTTCTCCAGCTCCGGCTACTATATCCCAGCCAACGAAGAGAGAGATCCAGGATAGTCAAGGTTCCTGTGCACATCTTTACCTTATCTTCAGCAAGGAAGCTGGCTGCACTGCCTGACAAAGTCAGCCACTACAGAAAAAGTCTACAACTCTGTATATAAAATACCATCATCAAAGTATGCAGATACAAAAAGGTTAAAGTGGAAGTAAACCCTGTTTTGTGAACATGTACCTACAGGTAAGCCTATAATAAGGCTTACCTGTAGGTGCAGTGAATCAAAACTGCATGCAGCCAATGACGTCACGGGCACATACGCTCTGTAGGGACTGCGTACCGCGCTGTCCCTTCAGAGCTCAGTGGCGCGGGACTGACATCATCGTGGCACAGCCAATAAGAAGGCCGTAGGATGTGAACTCGGAAGGAAGACTGGGTGAAGATGGAAGCCCTGTCAGCTCGCCACTGGAGGGCTTCATTCTAAATGGTAAGCGTCTCTTAATGTTCTACTATGCAACGCAGGCTCCGGTTTACTATGGTTTTAACCACTTGCTGACCAGCCGCCACAGTTTTACTGCGGCAGAATGGCACGGCTGGGTGAAATGACGTTATGCAACGTCGCTTCGCCCTGTGGCCACTAGGGGCGCGCACCCACCTGCTGCTGGCCCCCCCGAGAAGACTGCGACTGCCGGGCTCCCGCAATCGCTCATGACACACCGAGAACCAGGATCTGTAGGTGTAAACACACAGAACCCCGTTCTCTGAGGGGAGAAGAGCCTGATCGTGTGTTCATACAAAGAACAGCGATCTGTCATCTCCCCTAGACAGTCCCATCCCCCTTCAGTTAGAACACAGAGCGAACACAGTTAACCCCTTGATCGCCCCCTAGTGTTAACCCCTTCCCTGCCAGTGACATTTTAACAGTAATCAGCCTTTTTATAGCACGGATCGCTGTATAAATATGAATGGTCCCAAAAATGTGTCATAAGTGTCAGATGTGTCTGCCATAATGTTGCAGTCCCGATAAAAAAATCGCAGATCGCAGCCATTACTAAAAAAAAAAAAAAAAAAAAAAAAAAATATGGGGATATTTATTATAGCAAAAAGTATTGTGGTTTTTTTCGAAATTGTCGCTCTTTTTTGTTTATAGCGCAAAAAATTTAAAAAAATTAAAAAAAAAAAAAAAAAAAACGCAGAGATGATCAACTACCACCAAAAGAAAGCTCTATTTGTGGGGAAAAAAAAAGGACATCAATTGTGTTTGGGTGCAGCGCTGCACGACTGCGCACTTGTCAGTTAAAGCGACGCAGCGCCGAAACGCAAAAAATGGCCTGGTCATTCAGCAGCCAAATCTTCCGGGGCTAAAATAGGTAAAAAATAAATAATAATAATAATAATAATAAATAATAATAATAATAATAAAAACGCAACACATTTCCAAATGCATTATAGATTCCTCAGATAGAAGACACAGGGTTTCCATGCATGAATTCTTAGAAACAACTAGAGAAGGACCCAGATGCAGAGAAAGGTTCATGCAATGCTGGTGTTGTGGCAGAAAACGCCTTCTCTCTTGCTCAGAAACCGGATGTATGTGGGACCCAGACACACCCTTCCAACACGTATCATAGCTTTCCTTCCAGTTAAAAATAAGGTCACACCTTCCGGTTAAAAATAAGGTCACAGCTGCAGCCGTGACCTTGTAGTGCTTTTATTTCAGCAAAAGTGATCTGGGTGGCTGTAGGGACAGTCGATCACCTTTACAGTACTGTGGCGTGTCATAAAACAACCCCATCTTTTAAATTTTACATCGGATATTATATAGCGTTTGTGTCAACTAAAATTAACTTTAGTGTATTTTTCTTAAAATATGGACTTAACATTTGTGCAAAAAAAAAAAAAATAATAATAATTGCAACTACCACTATTTTATTTTACAGGGCCTCTGCTTTCAAAAATATATAGAATTTTTTGGTGGTTTTAAAGTAGAACTAAAGGCAAAACATTTCTTTTCCAGACTAGATAGAGTAAGGGATGCGTGGATTTAACGGCTTTAAAAAAAAAAAAAAAAAAAAAAAAAAAAAAAAAGTTATATTCCCAGCATGTCAGCACTGCTAACTGTCACATTGGTTGTGCTCTCCAACAAGCAGTCAAACCATCAAATGGCTGGAGTCAAAACTGATCAGATGCTCAGCACTATGGCAGTTACAGATCAAACAGAGCTGTAAGAAATTGTTCCAAAAAGCGCTTAGATCCAGATTATGTGGTCTATGAATACATAGGATGTGATGGAAACATAACCTGATGACACAGCAACTTCTATAAAAACCACACATTTATTCCAATGTATAAATGTTAAAAAAGCTTCACCCAGGACAAGTGTCAGATGTATAAGAACAACCACAGTGGCTAAGCCTGCTTACTGTTATCCAACAGAGGAGCTCCGAGATGTGTCTAGTTGGCGAGCCTCAGTACTGGTTCCAGGGTGATGGATCTAAACCATGGAGCCACTCAGCGGACATGGGGTGCTGTCGTTGGAACCACAGCGCCAATGGATGTGACCAGGAGGATGCAAGACAGGCTGTGGGACCATGAAGGCGCTGCCCATGTGCGGCGACTTGCGATGGCGTCAATCTCAGCGTTGGAAGAACTGCGGTCGGATGTCACCGATGTGTGAGCACTTGTGGGGCATGCTGGTAGGTGAAGTCCCGTCACAATGACGACGGATTTTGACAAGGCGCAGGTGCGTGAAACATGTCGTCATTGTGACAGGACTTCACCAGCTTGCCCCACAAGTGCCCACACCAGTGACTTCCACCTACCAGCTTGCCCCACAAGTGCCCACACCAGCGACTTCCACCCGCAGTACATCCGGTGCCGCGATTGACGTCATCGCAAGTCGCCGCACACAGGCGGCACCTTCACAGTCCCAAAGCCTGTCTTACATCCTCCTGGTCACAGGCATCAGGGCTGTGGTTCCCACGAATGTATACATTGGAATAAAACTTATGGCTTTTTATAGAAGTTAGTGTCACCAGGTTATGTATCCAGAACATCCTATCTATTCAAAGACCACATAATCTGGATCAAAGCGCTTTTTGGAACAATTTCTTGCAGCTTTGTTGGAGTACCCTTTCCCAGGGAGTATTCCCAGCAGCTATGATTCACAAGACTGAGGTTTTTTTTTTGTTTTTTTTAATCAAAAAGATGTTTATTGAACAAGTTCACACAGTTTCCAATGCACATACAACACATATTAATACACTTTCATGCAAAAAGTACATTCCTCCCAGCGTCCATCAAATTTGTCTCGACTTTAAACCTCAGATGTTAACAACATACTAATACATAACATACATCTGGCTATTGTCCATCAATAAACCTTTATGGTCCTCCCGCAGGGCATTGCAACAATCTAGACATTACCAATTCCCTGGGACTTAGTCCAGGGGTGTCCAACCATGGTGCCCAAATTTTTTCAAATCTGCCAGGGCTACCCCTATGTTGATAAATGTATTTTTCTATAACCAAGGTATTTCCCATATGTGCTATCCTGGATGCCACTCAGGGCGAGGAGACCAATTTCCAGCCAATCAGAATGATTTTGCGTGCCTGGAACAATGACCTAGAGAGTGCTATTCTAGTCACCTCCTCCGGGACAACTTCCTCCAGGACCCTTAGTATGCAGTGAATTGGAACTAAGGGGACGGTAGTGCGGAACACTTGGTTAAGCGTCACAAGACTGACATTTAAATCAACACTCTTATCGATTCCCTTCAACAGACGCTTAATCATTTTTTGCAACAGGTCAAACAGAGGCTAAGATGGCAGCTTCCTTGGCTGAAAAGGATAGAAGGGTTTAGTTCCACTTTCAGGAAGGGTTTTAACCAGTCAGGGTTTTTGGGGGGGCCCATCTGTGTCCCATTGGGAGATCTCCCTTCACATTATGTCCCAAAGCCACCAAAGAAGGCGAGCGGAAATCCATGGTTGTGAACAGTGTCAGCAGAACTAATGTCCCCCCTCTATTCCGGTTTTGGTGCCCACTGTCCTTTTTATTGCCATCACCAAAAGATAAAGAAAATTTAAAAATGTTGGGTTGTCGCTAAAAAAAAACAGGAGCAGAGGAAAAATCCTCCAATGGGACACTAGTTCTGTTGACAACCAGGGACTACCTCACTTCCTAGCTATGTATCCGAAAGTGAAGGGGTCCCAAATCACAAAAAGCAAAAACACAGGGGTTATATAACTGTCCAAAATAAAATAAATAAAAAAAAAAAAAAGTCCTACTTTAACAGTGGCTACCTTCACATATAAGAGATCCCTTTATCTGACGGATAACAAAGCTTCCTACTCTTTCGAAATTGAAAGGGTGAGAAATGTCTGGAATCTAAGAAGCAATGAGGAAACATTACATTTTTTTACTACAATATATATCATGTGGGAAATTACCTCCCCCTCCTCTTTTTGTTTATAAGAAACAGATGGTTAGAGAATTCTGGCTTTATACTGTACTATACAAAACACGCTTTATAGCCAAAAAAATGCTGACACCCCTCAAATGACAGAGTTTATGGGTTTCCAGGAAAGGGCACTGTTGAGCTGCCCATATACTAGTGGATTTTTTAATAAACATTTTTCAACAGGATATTGCGCTAAGAGCAGATGAAAATAAAGAAATGCAGTGCTTCTGACAGCTTGAATTTTTGGATAAAAACCCATGCGCAGTAAACGCGACGCATCCCAGAATGGAATCGTGGACAGGATAATCGTAATCGGATCGTGAGACCAGTGAAGATGTGCACCCCTATTGATCAGAGTACATCATGATGAAGTTTTTGTTTTTTTTAAACTAAAAGAGGTCTAGAGTCTTTGACGGGATTACACAGTGATAATTTCTAGCGGCTATAACAGCCGTTGGCAATAATTGCATTTAAGATCCGACAGAGGCTGGTTGTACCAAAAAGTTGATTGATCAACTTTGGTACATTCAACCTGTCCATACATGGCTCGAATCTCAGCCAGTTCCTGCTGAACCGGCTGAGATTCGAACTGTCTCAGGCCATCGTTGGTCCCCAGTGCAGATTTAGGTCTTGACGGTTGCTAGAACTGCCAGTATCTTATCAACCAACAGTGTGATTGCCTTGACCCCCAGCCTTACCTGACAACTTTGAGATGGGATTGGGGGACACCTATCAGGAAAACTATGCAGGCATCGCACACACCCCTTGCCACGCCCCCTTAAAAGGAGAATTGTTTTTTTTTTTTTTTTTTGTACAAGATTGGTTAAACCCACAAGTGCTTTTTTTTACCACTACTATTCCTTTATATTGGCTTTTGGAATTGCAATGCACCTTTTATCTATACAGCTATATAGATTAGACCAAAATGAGGGACAAATGAGAAGGAATGAGGGACATTGTTACAAACCAGGGACAGTTGAGAGCTATGCCCAGCATTTGCAGGAAAGGACACTCCTGAATATATAGGGGGAATAGGGGAATGGGGGGGAGTTTATTGTGCACTCCTGGATATACAGGGGGAATAGGGGAATGGGGGGGATTCTAATGGGCACTCCTGGATATATAGGGGGAATATGGGGAGTGGGGGGGGGGGGGATTCTAATGGGCACTCCTAGATATACAGGGGGAATAGGGGGGACTCTAATGGGCACTCCTGGATATATAGGGGGAATAGGGGAGTGGGGGCATTCTAATGGGCACTCCTGGATGTATAGGGGGAATATGGGGAGTGGGGGGGGGGGACTCCAATGGGCACTCCTGGATATATAGGGGGAATAGGGGAGTGGGGGGCTCCAATGGGCACTCCTGGATATATAGGGGGAATAGGGGAGTGGGGTGGGGGGGCTCCAATGGGCACTCCTGGATATATAGGGGGAATAGGGGAGTAGGGGGACTCTAATGGGCACTCCTGGATACATAAGGGGAGTGTGGGTGGTGGGAATTCTAATGGGCACTCCTGGATACATAGGGGGAGTATGGGTGGCGGGAATTCTAATGGGCACTCCTGGATACATAGGGGGAGTATGGGTGGCGGGAATTCTAATGGGCACTCCTGGATACATAGGGGGAGTGTGGGTGGCAGGAAATCTAATGGGCACTCCTGGATATATAGGGGAAACTCCAATGGGCACTCCTGGATATATAGGGGGAATAGGGGAGTGAGGGGGGCTCCAATGGGCACTCCTGGATATATAGGGGGAATAGGGGAGTAGGGGGACTCTAATGGGCACTCCTGGATACATAAGGGGAGTGTGGGTGGTGGGAATTCTAATGGGCACTCCTGGATATATAGGGGGAATGTGGTGGTGGTGGGGGGGGGGATTCTAATGGGCACTCCTGGATGCAAAAGGGGGAGGGGGGTGCAATGGGACTCTAATAGGCACTCTGTATAAAACTGAATTTTTTCCAGACCAGGAATATTTGCAAAAAACCTACAATGTAGCTCTCGTTGTAAACATTTTGGAGACCTCTGCTCTTGCTAATTCAAAGAGCTCTGAGAAGGGAGACCGGGTATTAAGGTGAACCTGTTTCTTTGTACCATACTACCTACATTTGTTCCAGGTCACTCAAACACAATGAAGCCAAAGTATTGGCACGAGAACCAGGGAATGATTCTAAAAGGAGGGTCCAGGAATGGCAGCCCCCATGTCTGATGACAGGGTCACTTTAAAGTCGCTTTTCCCCCCTTCTGCAACAAGATTTTAGATTGAGGAATTTTAAAACTGGCTGGAATACCAAGTACTCTGTCAGAGAACGTACAGAGTAGGCCTGTCCCCAAGGTCCTCATTAACACAGCACAAGGTCTCTTCCTCTGAGGGAACGAGTTAAATCTTAATGATAGCATGTAAATGTTTGAAGAAACAAACAATGAATAACAGGACAAGTATGAATACGTAAGACGCAGCCAATTGTTTCTCCAGAATCCTTCCCCAAACAACAGAGACTTATGCAAGGCAGGCGCATACCAAACTGCTTTACAAGCAATTCAGGAACATGACTCAGTGATCTGTATTGAGAGATATGCCCCAGGACCACTTGCACTCTGCAGGAGGCTTCAGTTAGTCACATGTTACCAGTCCAAACTTCTAATCCACGCTTTATGAATTTATTGTAAAAAATATGGTCTGAATGAGAACCAATAAAGAGCAGATTAATTCCATCTGACTCATGCTGAATCAGCAGAAATTTGATGCACTCTTGATCAACTTGTGAAGGAGCAGCCAAATTGCCAGCTAAACAGTGGCTGCGTCCAATCAAATGCTGGCACTGTTAGGGAATTCTGTCAGCTGTGGGAGTTGACTGTCAGAATAAAATAGAGAGATTCTATCATCCATGTGTAGTGTGGATGGAGGAATCTATTTGATTTCTCTCATTTAATCGCGGTATGAACAGGAGAAAGCCATCCATGCATATATAGGCAATAAACGAGTGTCTCTCAATTCCAGTCCTCAAGATGCACCAACAGGTCATGTTTTCAGGCTTTCCATTATTTTGCACAGGTGATTTCATCAGTTTCACTGCCTTAGTAATTACAACAGCCATTTAATCTGGGGGAAATCCTGAAAATATGACCTGTTGGTGCGCTTTGAGGACTGGAATTGAGAAACACTGCAATAAGCGATGACAATTTCAGCCGATTCAGAGAAATCAAATGAAATTCTAAACAGCGAGTGGCCCTGCTGGCTGTCAGCAAAACAGTGGCTGCATCCAATCACCTACAGGCATTGTTTGAGTGTTCTGACAGCCAGTGATAGTGGCTGTAAGAATACAATAACCTGGCAGGGGCGATTCATCCATCTGCTCCATTTAAGAGAATGAAATATGTTAAATTTCTTTGGTCGAATGAAAAAAATCTTAAGTGTATAAAAAGCTGAACGTCACTTAAAGGAAGTTCCGCTGATTGTGCCCTCCTGAGCTTGTACTGGATTTTTTTTTGTTTTTTTCTTTTAGGGAGCAGGTACCCGCTCCCAATTCTGCTCAGATCACCTAGGATCTGAGTGGATGTCCAACAACCCCCCCCCCCCCTACTGCCCACAACCTCCTGGGACATGTCAAAGGTCCCGGGAGGCTGCGGGACCATTCAGAAAGCACATCGGAGAGCCAGTTGTGAAGCCACACGGAGTCACAGTCGGCTTCCCCTAGTTAACATGGCAGCAGAGGACCTGAAGACCGGCAAAGAACCGGCCTGGGTGAGAACATTGGATCCCTAGGCTGGTTAAGTGTCTTTCTATTAAAGGATATCAGTTACAGTATTTGCAACTCCTGAGTTATTTTTTTTTCCTAACTAAAGGCCCGCACACACGATGGGAATATTAGACAAATGGTTGGTTGTTTGTTTTTTTTCTGCATACTAGTCTCATATTGAAAATTTAACTTATTTTACTCAACTTGCAAAAATTCTCATACGACAGAATAAAACTTCGGAAGTGGTGTAATGTGTTGTGTATTAGTATTTTTTGACGATCGATTTGAAAGTGGTATTTTTCGTACGATTTTCTGATTGTGTGTACTAGGCTTAAAGTGTTACTAAACCCACAACAGTAAAATCAGTCTGTATATGCAGTAAAGCATGCTTGTTATACTCACTGCGGAACCCAAGTGGTTAATCCTCTGCATTGTGTAAAAAGGCTGTATGATCTGGTCTTCTGATCCTCCCCAATATATCTCCCGATAGTACTGAGGCTAGGGGACAAGCTGCACATGCTCATTTTGATGTGTATTGCTAGAGAGTTTTTTTTTTTTTTTTACTTGGGAGTGTACCTGTGATTAGCAAAGGGTCAATCAGCACTGTTTAGACAGAGGGTCAGGGGTCCTGCATCCTCATAGGACAGTCGGGGAATGAAAACTTCTCCTACAAGCTTTAACCGGACACTGATAGAAGTCACAAGACTGCTATATACCGCTGATGAAAAGGTATTTAGCAGTTTATATTTACTAAAATAATTGCATTTCCATGTTCTGTGTACGACCAGATATAGTGAATGCAGAGTCCTGGGTTTAGTAACACTGTAGAACTACAAAAGCTCTAAACACTGCTAAGACTAAAGATAAAAAAAACATACGAGGGACTAATTTATTATTGTTGACTGCAGCCAAAAAAGGAACCCTGCTTGAGTCTGGTCTGAAAACCATGTGTCCTCAAAGCAACATGTCTCCTTGCTAGCACACGGGCTCACCGCTTGCCTGTAAGGGATTGTTTACACTCACGTTCAGATCTCACTTCGGAAAGCATTTGACAGACGGTGAGGATGCGGTACATGACATCCACACTGTGTTTGAACCCCTTAAGCCCCACACTGCGTGCAGTTGTGGGGCGTCCCCATTTAGTTGAATAGGTCAACAGTGGTAATCATTTTTTGCTGTGCCGCCGCATATGTACACCTGCCTTTGCAGCATATGCGCCCCCTCCTCCACTCCACCACTTCTGGGGTATTTGTAGCTGCTGAATGTTTTTGGGAGGAGAATGGAGACTTCTCTTTAAGGCCCCTTTCACATGGGTGGATCCATTGAACGGACTCCGCTTTACTCAGCAGGGGATCGCTCTGTTGATCTCCGCTGAGCAGGCGGATGATGGGGCCATCTCCACTGCACAGCCTGTCCGTTTTCAGCCAATCTGACCCACTGGACGGATGGCGAATGTATCGCCATCCGTCTGTTTTGAGCGGTTCGGATGGCAGGCGGATGTCAGCGGACACATCTCCGCTGACATCTGCCTGCCCATAGAAGTTAATGGGTGGTCCACTCGGATCCACCTTAAAAAAAACTGACAGGCAGGTTCCGATTGGGCCGATCATGTGAAAGGGACCTAAAGGGGGAAGGTTGGGGGGGTTACGAAGGCAACTCTACCACCTCCCAACAAGTGTAGACAAGGTCTTAAAAATATCCTCAAATCTTTCAGCAGCAGTTAAAGCCATCCGCCGCAACCAGCTCAGACGACATGCTAAATAAAACACCACACATCTCGTTTCCACAGTAAACTCTCAGACAGTATTTTATGCCTCTACAGCAGTGGTGCCCAACCATTTCAACAAGTCTCTAATCAGCTGAAACATTTTAGGAGACCCCAAGTACCGTAAGTTGTAATCGCAAAATTGAAAAGGAAATGGTTTTCTTTCTCCACAAAAATTTGCGCTGCCCCTGAACTCACCACTTTACACGTACATAGTAAAATCACAATGCTCTTAAAACCCCCTCATTATTTCTTCTACTTTGAATAATAACTATTTATTCAAACCTTCCTTTTAAAAAAAAATTAAAAAATAAACGTGCAATACATACTTGCTCTGTTCAATGGCTCCTGCTGCTAGCAATCTGCCCAGTGAGGAGGGAGACAGCGGTAAGAGCCACTGCTCTCATGCATATCGCTGGATCGGATTTATAGGCGGCACTGATAGGTTGCGCCGGTGGGCACAGAAACCTCTCCACGATTGGGACCGATGTCCCTCTCGCAGCCGCCGGTGATCGGCTTTTTTTTTTTAATAGCCGAATACCGACTGTTTATGTCACATGTTCAACTGTCATTGGCTGACAACTGATCACATGGTAAGGGGTCGGGATTGACCCCCTACTCATAGACTCGCTTATCACAGGGGGCGTGCGCAGGCCACTTAAGCATGGGAGGACATCCAGGGACGCCCTCCCGGCAAATTAAGTCCACACTGCAGCCATCTTTCAGCTATAGCACAGACAGGAAGTGGTTAAAAGGGGGACAGCAATTTCTTCCACGTTCTCCTAACCGCTTCTCTAGGATTTGATCTTCTCATGTACATTTCTATATCGTGATCTGAGTGACAGCAACCTAGGACCTAACCAGGTCTACAAACCTCCTATTGGTATCACAGGTCCACCTCCTCAAAGTAGTACATCCCCCTTCCTGTGGAATTTACATTAAAACCAATTCCGATCCTAATGGGTCCGGTGCTACCACAAACCTACCAGTTCCCTGACTTCTGGTCTAAGCCCTGCCATGTGCCTGTCCAGTGACAATGCATTTATTATCCATGAAGACAATATCATTGGATATGGAAAACAGCAGTTTGTGGGACTTTGTAAACTATACTCATCACTGAAAAAGTAATAAACATCCTGCCTAAGCACAACACAAAAAATGTGTTATTTTTTTCATTTATTTAAAACAATCTTGTGAAGTTCTGTTATTTGGTTTCACTTTGTTAACCAAGCCTAACCCTCTCTCTCTCCAGGGCCTCAATTACACTAACAGTTGGGGGGGGGGGGGGGGGGTAAAGACAGGCAGCTGAGCACATTTGCTGGGCAGTCCCGCCACCCAAACGCAACCAATGCTTACGGTGTGGGGGTTTTTTTTTTAGGAATTTAAACAGGCCTGTCAGACAACCTCTGATTTTTTTATTTTGTCAGCTGTCAAAAGCTAGCAGAGAACTCTGCACTTGTTACATAGATTTAGGGAAATGCTGTTTTAAGATTGGGAGGGGGGATAGAATCGATTAATTGTGAACTAAAGATCCATAGAGAGAGAGAATTTTGCCCCTGTACAAAATCATTAGTAAGACCCCATCTGGGATATACAGTTCAGTTTTGGGCACCAGTTCTCAAAAAGGATATCGGGGAACTGGAGAAAGTGCAGAGATGGGTAGCCAAAGTGATAAGAGGCATGGAGGAGATCAGCTATGAGGAAAGATTAGAGGAACTGAATTTATTCTCTCTCGAGAAGAGGAGATTAAGGGGGGATATGATCAACATGTATAAATACATAAGTGGTCCATACAGTGAACTTGGTGTCGAGTTATTCACTTTAAAGGTCGTCACAGAGGACAAGGGGGCACTCTTAACACCTAGAGGAGAAAAGATTTCATTTCCAAATACGGAAAGGCTTCTTCACAGTAGGAGCTGTGAAAATGTGGAATAGACTCCCTCCAGAGGTGGTTCTGGCAAGTTCAGTAGAATGCTTTAAAAAAAGGCCTGGATTAATTCCTAAATATACATAATATAACTGGGTACTAACATTTATAGGTAAAGTTGATCCAGGGAAAATCCGATTGCCTCTCAAGGGATCAGGAAGGATTTTTTCCCCTGCTGTAACAAATTGGATCATGCTTTGCTGGGTTTTTTGCCTTCTTTTGGATCAACTGTGGGTGTAGGATTGTGTATATGGGATTCCATTATTATATTTTTTTTGGTTGAACTAGATGGACTTGTGTCTTATTTAAACCTGACTAACTATGCATGTATACTATGTATATAGGGTCATCGAAACTTACTTCCTTCTGTTGGGGATTCTTCCAGTGATAATAAAGATAAGGGAATGGGGGCCTTTTTACATCTGCTGGTGATCCCTCTAGTGATAAATAAAGATCTATATAGTGGAAAGAGGACCTCCTGTGGGTGATCCCTCTAGCGATAACTAAAGATCTATATAGGGTCATCGCAAACTTCCTTCCTTCTGTTGGGGATTCTTCCAGTGATAATAAAGATAAGGGAATGGGGACCTTCTTCTATCTACTGATGATCCCTCTAGTGAGAAGTAGAAATGTATATAGGATCATCAGATCATCCTTCCTCCTGTTGTGGATCCCTCCAGTGATAACTAGAGATAGAGGAATGGGGACCCATTTCCTTCTGCTGGTGATATCGCTATTGATAATGACCTATATGGGGTTATCAGTTAATTCTTCCTGCGGGTGATCCCTCTAATGATAACTAAAGATCTATATAGATAATTCAGGACCTCCTTCCTCTGGTTGGTGATGAAGATCCATCCATATAGAGGAATCAGGACCTCCTTCCTCTGGTTGGTGATGAAGATCCATCCATACAGGAGGAATCAGGACCTCCTTCCTCTGGTTGGTGATGAAGATCCATCCATATAGAGGAATCAGGACCTCCTTCCTCTGATTGGTGATGAAGATCCATCCATATAGGAGGACTCAGGACCTCCTTCCCCTGGTTGGTGATGAAGATCCATCCATATAGGAGGAATCAGGACCTCCTTCCTCTGGTTGGTGATGAAGATCCTCCATATAGGAGGAATCAGGACCTCCTTCCTCTGGTTGGTGATGAAGATCCTCCATATAGGAGGAATCAGGACCTCTTTCCTCTGGTTGGTGATGAAGATCCTCCATATAGGAGGAATCAGGACCTCTTTCCTCTGGTTGGCGATGAAGATCCTCCATATAGGAGGAATCAGGACCTCTTTCCTCTGGTTGGTGATGAAGATCCTCCATATAGGAGGAATCAGGACCTCTTTCCTCTGGTTGGCGATGAAGATCCTCCATATAGGAGGAATCAGGACCTCTTTCCTCTGGTTGGTGATGAAGATCCATCCATATGGGACCTCCTTGCTGACATCTATACAATGCTACACACCAGGCTAATGTCTTTGCAATACTTCCTGAATCCCTAACCTAGAAGAAGCAAGCAGCAAGTGAAGTCAGATCTTGTGATCTACACGGCAGTCTGAGATCAGTGAGTCAGAGTATTGCAGATATTAGATCACCTTTCAGAGGAGCTCAGCCATGACAGCCTCAGTCTATCCCATGAATACAAGTGAGCATGCCCTGCCAACTCCTTCCACGTCCCCCATCTGTCACCCTCCAGCCAATCACCTACAACAAGCAGCCAGGCTTACTCTACATCCGTCACCAACACAGCCAGGTGACATCTGACACTCAGCATTAATATCAGGACAGGTCCCCTTTAAGACACATATAACGTAGGTACCCCCCTCCCCCATGCTGGGATCTGTAGTTCCCCGGATGCCCCGCTCACCATGTATTTGGTCCCCAGGATGATGGTGCCTGTCCGCACATGGCAGCAGCCGCAGCACCGAGTGCTGTACAGCCGGTCGCGACTCCGCTTCAAGTTCATGGCGACACTCTCCGTCCGCTCCTACACTCTTCTGCTTCTCTACCCCAGCCAGCGCACTGACGTCAGACGTACCACACAGCTGAGGGAGGGGGGCGGAACTTCATGTCATCCTCTGTCATCATGGGAGGAGGCCTTGGAAGCGCAGGCCGCCATGTTGGAGAAGGGAGGTTTCCCTTCAAACGTGACACAACTAGGAGATATGGGTGCTTTCTGCTACCAACTTACATAAAGGAAACTGCTATAAAGCCATAAAACATAAAGTCGTAAAACAAAGTAAGGTTTGGTTTATGAGTCTACTCAATAAAATGTTTATATCTTTTAAAACAATGAGTGAATTAAAAAGAGGGCCTCAGCCATGGCGGGTACCAAACAACCTTCTTTCATCAACAGAGGCTCTTCAGCCCTGGAAGATTTACCCCCCCCCCCCCCCTTCATGACCAAGCCATTTTTTTTCTATACAGCACTGCTTTACTTTAATTGACAATTGTGCGGTCATGCGACACTCCAAATATTATTTTTTCCTACAAATAGAGCTTTCTTTTGGTGGTATTTGATCACCTCTGCGTTTTTTATTTTTTGCGCTATAAACAAAACACGACCGACAATTTAAAAAAAAAAAAAAAAAAAAAACAGTATTTTTTACTTTCTGCTATAAAACATATGCAATAAAAACATTTTAAAAATCAAATTTCCTTATCAAGTTAGCCCAATATGTATTCTGCTACATATTTTTGGTAAAAAAAAGCGTATATTAATTGGTTTGTGCAAAAGCTATAGCGCAGGGATATGCAATTAGCGGACCTCCAGCTGTTGCAGAACTACAAGTCCCATGAGGCATAGCAAGACTCTGACAGCCACAAGCATGACACCCAGAGGCAGAGGCATAATGGGACTTGTAGTTTTGCAACAGCTGGAGGTCCACTAATTGCATATCCCTGCTATAGCGTCTACAAAGTATGGTATATATTTATGGAATTTTTATTTTTCTTTTTTTAATACTAATGGTGGCGATCAGCGACTAATAGCGGGACTGTGATATCGCGGTGGACACATTGGACACTAACTGACACTTTTTTGGGGACCAGTGACACTAATATGGTGATCAGTGCTAAAAATATGCACTGTCACTGTACTAATGACACTGGCTGGGAAAGGGGTTACCATCAGGGGCAATCAAGGGGTTAACTGTGTGCCTAGCCTGTGTTTTACTACTGTGGGGGAGGTGCTTGTACTAGGTGAAGGCATAGATCCATGTCCCTGCTTTGCAGGAACACAGGATCAATGCCTTCCTTACTGACAGAACGGTGATCTGACTTGTTTACATAGGCAGATCGCCAGTCTGCCTGTGTATAGAACGATCAGCGGGTGCCAGCGGACATCGGGTGATTCTACACAGCAGGAGCGAGCCTCTAGTGGCAGGCACTCGTGCCCGATACCCAGTAATGCAGGATCACATATATACATATATATACACATATATATATATATATATATATATATATATATATATATATATATATATATATACGTGATCCAGCACAGTGAGGCCGTCTTGTAGCAGTAAAACCGCTTTAGGCAACTTGTTAGAGAGCGAAATTCACCAATCCATTCTATTCCTGCGGGTAAATCCAGGTGTAGCCATGCCCCTGTAGGGGTTGCTGAATGTTGTGGTTCACCTGTCACCCTGCCTAGCCAGACATCCATCTCTCAGACACTCAGAGACACAACAGTCCATAAGCTTTGTTTTTTTATTGAGGGGATTGAACTTGCTTGGGACTTCTATATAGACTCCGGTCTACTCTCCAGCACAACTCTTGCTTAAGACCTCTTTTCTTTCACTCCTCCAGCATTTCTCTTGCTGCAGACTGTTACTCCTCCAGACTAGCTAGCATCACATGGGTAGGCCTGACACTAACTCAGCCAGGTCTCTGTGGATTGCCTTTTGAGGGCAGAGGCCTCAGGCCTCTGTGTTATAGAAATAGTTCAAGTGTTAGCTGACCTCTAATCAGCCCCCAATCCCAGAGAGCTCTCTTCAGGTCCTGCCAGCCAACCTGGCTGCAATGACCTCTCTCCATAGCCCTCTCTTCTGGTTCTACACCTATCTCAAACTGCAATCTCCCAGTTCTCTCAGGCGTGCCTCCCCAGTCCTCCCGACTGTGCTCACTCACCAGCCCTCCTGGCTGCGACCAGTTGTCCTCCCTGGAGTCTCTTAGCAGTGTTCTCTCCCGCTGTCCTCTCCTTGCTCTCTCATGTGCTCCTCTTTCGGGATCTCTTCTCTCTTCCTGGATGCACCCGAGCCCCGGCCCAGGGTAACACCCCCCCCCCCCCAGACTGGGAAGCTCCCTGTGGGCCCCAAAAGCCTCCACACTCTCACTCCAGCTCTTCCACTCGACAACTCCTCCCAAGCTGGTCTGACCATGGGTATTTAGGGAGGCCTGCCCCCTGCCAATCCAAGTTGGGGATTGGTCAAGGCTCCTTAGAATACCCCAGGCAGCTCCACCTCTCCTCTCCTCCTTTCTTTCTAGCACCTTCTAGAAAGAAGAGGGAGGTGGCAGTGATGCTACCTGTGAGCACAGCTCCCAACTGTCCCTGATTTTGAGGGACCGTCCCCCATTTGGAGCAATGTCCCTCTGTCCCTCTTTGCCCCATATTTGTCCCATATTTTGGTCTGATCCATATAATTGTATATAAAATGCACTTTTTACCTTTCAAAAAGTGTTTTCCCAGAGCTAAACTTTTCATCCAAATTCTAAATTGCTGCATTTGTACATTTTAAAAGCCAATATAAAGGAATAGTAGTGGTAAAAAAAGCCATTCCGGATTTAATTAACCATTTTTTTGGTCAATTGTCCTTCAAGGGGGTGTGACATATACGTTTGTTAGTAGGTGTCCCTCATTCCCATCTCAAAATGTTGGGAGGTATGCCTGTATGTCACCCAGCCCTGTCCTGAGCCACTCCCAGCACAGAATGAAAACAAACAGGCCTAGACACCAGCTAGGCCTGCCTAAATTTTCCTACTCTGCTAGAAAAATCCTCACTCTAGCACCTACTTAACTAAAAGGTTGCTATACTGTTTTTTGCTAATTGTCCTGTGTGTTACATGGTAGGAGCACGTTGTCACCAGAGAAACACGGAGGCTTCCATTGCTGATGCCTACTTCTAAAATGAATAAAAGATTAGTCCACCTTTACTAAAAAAACTGCCTATGCAGGTCAGGGACATCTGTATATAAAAACAAACAGTGCATCTCTGACCAAAGTTGAATAATGGGTTTCTGAGATTACATCAGAAGAGGTCACAGTGGCCATTAGGTCTTTCCCGGCAGGAAAGACCCCCGGGCCGGATGGACTGCCCATGGAATATTATAGAGCTCACATAGAACTTCTCGCCCCCAAGCTAGCTTAGATGTTTCAGGCCTGCCTTCAACAGGGCTCCTTACCATCCACTATGAGGGAAGCCCATATTGTTCTCATTCCAAAGCCTAATAAAGACCCTAAGTTATGCGCCTCCTACAGGCCGATAGCGCTCCTAAACTGTGACCTAAAAATACTAACCAAATTACTGGCCGCTAGGCTTAATAAGGTAATTAAATCCCTGATCGACTCTGACCAAACGGGCTTTATGCCGGGTAGATCCACAGATATCAACATACGCAGACTTTTTTCTAATATTCATGCCCCCCACACTAATCAGGGCACTAGGATCATTGCCACACTTGATATGGAAAAGGCATTTGACACGGTGGAATGGGTGTATCTGTGGGAGGTATTGAGAAGAATGGGTTTTCCCCTGAAATTCATTGACTGGATTCGTACATTGTATACTGGTCCCCAGGCATGCATTAAAATGAACGGCTCCCTGTCTCCTCCGTTCCCCCTGCAGAGAGGCACCAGACAGGGATGCCCTCTCTCCCCGGCTTTGTTTGCCCTGGCCATGGAACCAATAGCTGAGGCCCTTAGGAGCTTGGCCGAGGTCTGTGGGCTTAGGGTGGGTTGGCTGGAGGAGAGAGTGGCCCTTTACGCTGATGATTTACTCCTTTTTTAAAATGACGCTGGTGACTCTCTGAGGGGCGCGCTTGGGATTATGGATGCCTTCTCCGCCTTCACCGGACTGAAGGTGAACTGGCACAAGTCTCAGCTCTTTCCAGTGGATGAGGGGGCTAGGTCCTCCTCATCCTCCTCGACCCTGCTCCAGTGGGTGGATAAATTTACCTATTTAGGTATCATCATCTCAAGGGAGAGCGGGGACTTTGCCCGGCTCAATTTTGACCCTGTCCTGGCAGTTATTAGATCCAAACTAAAGGCATGGAGCAATCTTCCTCTTTCCCTCATTGGGCGTATCAATCTCCTTAAAATGAAAGTCCTCCCCAAACTTACGTATATATTTAGAAATTCCCCACAATGGTTGACCAAAATCTTTTTTGATTCTCTTAAGCAACTCTTCCTCTCCTTCATTTGGGGATCAAAGCCATCTAGATTTAGATATACCACTCTGACCAGGCCTGTGGACAGCGGGGGCTTAGCTCTACCCGATTGTCACAAGTATTTCTTGGCCACTTAGCTTGTGACCACCCATTGGTGGTTGCAGCCGGACCTGAATAATTCTGCGACGGTGCTGGAGGCGGCTATAGTGGGGTCTCTGGAGGCCTTGAATGGGCTTCTATTTAGGGAACCAAAAACACCTCACTCCCTCACCCCTTCTGTGCGCACCACCATGCGGGCGTGGAAGGTGGGGGAGACGCTGAGGGTACCCCAGCCGAACTCTTGGTCTCCTCACACCCCCCTGTGGCTGAATCCTAACCTGTCGCAGTTTAATACTATCCCGGATCCACAGGCCTGGGCCAAATATAAAATATTGACCCTTGAACATGTAATCACTAATGGGGAGCTCATTCCCTTTCACGTATTGTGCACCAAATTTAATGTACCCGCTAAGGCCCACTTTCGGTATCTCCAAGTCGCTCATGCCTATAGGTGTCAGTTCTTAGCCCAAGCGATTGTATTGGAATATTCAGAACTCGAATCCACCCTTCGGGTGAAGGATCTTGAGAAACCTACGTCTCAGATCTATGGGTCCCTGCTGGTCGCTGCCGTTCCCGAGTTGTCCTCCCTCCGCAGGAAATGGGTGGGGGACATACCCAAAATGGATGAAGATGACTAGAGGGAGATCTGAGACTTCCCATTCTGCCCTCTGGTCTCAGCCAGGGACAAATTGGTCCAATACAAGATCATACACAGAGTTCATTACACCCCCCACAGGCTGCACCAGATGTCGCCGGCATATTCTCCGGCGTGCTGGCGCTGCTCCTTCCAGCCGGGGGACTTCTTTCACATTTTCTGGACTTGCCCAGCAATTGTACAGTATTGGAAAGAAGTATTCCAAGTGATCAATAGGATCTCTAAGATTAGTATCCCGTATGATCCTAAACACTGTCTACTGGGACTGGTGGACCAAATGCCAATACTCAGAGCTAGGAAAATACGAATATCTCTGTTACTATACTATGCACGTAAAGCCAACACGATGACCTGGAAACAATCATCTCCCCCCTCTGTTAGATTCTGGAAGAGCCTATTGAATGCCAATTTGCCCCTTTACAAAACCACCTACTCGGTCAGGGGCTGTCCCCAAAAATTTGAAAAGGTATGGACTTGTTGGTTAGATGATAATACCACGGTAATTGATACAGTAACCAATTCCTAAACTAGCATTATGGTCAGGGCTTTTTTTCAGGGGGAACTTGGTAGAACTCAGTTCCACCACCTCTGGCTCAGACCCTTTGGTGCCTGCTCACCACAATCACTCGTAAACACAGAAGTCTGGTTTCTGTGTTTACAAGTGAAAGCTCTGCACTCTGTGTGTAACCCCCATGAACTCTGCACTCTGTATGTAATGCAATCCTGATATTTAATGCCCCTTTAAGACCCTTCTACTGTTTGTGAAATATGACCACACCCACTATTTGATGTGATTTGGAGAGTGTGTGTGGGTGGAGGGGTTTTGGGGGGTCGTGGTTGAGTTCCAGCACCTATCGTTTGAGAAAAAAAGCCCTGATTAAGGTTATAATATGTTGGCAAGTTGACCCAATATCTCTTGTTCATATCTCCTGTTAGTTCAATGCAGAGCATGGATTTTCCTGAATTAAAACCTCTCCCCCCATTGGGGTATAGTTAAGTAAGTTTGGTTGTGTTGAATGATGTGCCCTGGTGCGGTCTAAAGCCGCATCAGAGGATATGCCCCTGCGTGGGTAATGTTATGCCCCTGTGTGGGTACCTTTTGTATGACAATATAAAACTTAATAAAAAGATTTTGCAAAAAAAAAAAAAAAAAAAAGTTGAATAATGGGTATAGGTGTAGCCCATTTATATACCTCATGAACCCTGACTAGAAAACTTGCAGGACGTTGCTAAGACATGCCTAGCTGTTACCGTCCACCTTCCTCATCACAGGAGTGAGTTTTATGATTCAAATCCCCTCACATGCTTTTTTTCTCCCCTGATGCAGTAACTCTAAGCTCAGTGTTGGAGAGCTTACTCCTGTGATAGTGGAGGTGAACAGTAAAGCCCCTTTCACACTGTGCCGCCACCTGCATCAGTGGCAAAGCGGCGCTATTTTTAGCGCCACTTTATTGTCGTTTTAGCGGTGCTATTTGGCCGCTAGCGGGGCGGTTTTAGCGGGCAAAAAGGGGTTAAATTTGGAGCGGCGTTTTTTCCGGCGGTATCGCAGCGCTGCCCTATTGATTTAAATAGGGAGCAGCGGTGGAGGAGCGGTGAGTTCAGCGCTCCTTCCCTGCTCCAAAGAAGCTGCTGGCAGGACTTTTTCTGACGCCCTGCCAGCGCACCGCTCCAGTGTGAAAGCCCTCGGGCTTTCACACTGGAGTGAATGGAGCAGCTGTTTTAGGGTGGTTTGCAGGCGCTATTTTTAACGCCATAGCGCCTGCAAAACGCTCCAGTGTGAAAGGGGTGTAACAGCTTGGCATCTCTTAGCAATGTCCTAGGAGTTTTCCTGTCAGGCTTTATGAGGTACTGCTGTTCAGGTGCTCTGGGCTTCGCCAAAATGGCAGCCACCAGCAAGAACGAGCAGGAATAATGCTGGAGGCAATTTACAGCAAACACTCATTTTCGTAGCAATATTGGTAGCTATATAAACAAGGCAGATCTCCCTTCTGACAGGGGAGAAGAGATGGATTTTGTGTCCCTGCAAAGCAAACACTGGCTAGGCACACAATTAAACCTTTGATCACCCTAGATGTGTAACCCCTTCCCAGCCAGTGTCATTAGTACAGTAACAGTGCATATTCTTAGCACCGATCATTGTATTAGTATCATTGGTTGCCGAAAAGTGTCAAAAGTGTTAGTTAATGTCTGATTGTTCGCTGCAATATCGCAGTCCCGCTATAAGTCACTGATCGCCGCCATTACTAGTATAAAATTAAAAAAAATTCCATAAATATATATACCATAGTTTGTAGACGCTATAATGTTCACATAAAGCAGTCAATATACGCTTATTGGGATTTTTTTTACCAAAAACATATAGCAGAATACACATTGGCCTAAATGTATGAAGACTTTTTTTTCTTTTTTTATTGCATATGTTTTAAAGCAGAATGTAAAAAATATATATATTCTTTTCAAAATTATCGGACTTTTTTGTTTATAGCACAGAAAATAAAAAACCCAGTGGTGATCAAACACCACCAACACCAACTACTGACTACAATTTTATTTGGGTAGAGTGTCGCATGACCACGCAGTTGTCAGGTAAAATAAAGCAGTGCCGTATAGCAAAGAATGGCCTGAAGGGGGGTAAATCTTCTGGAGGTCAAGTGGTTATTCAAGCTGAACTAACATGCTGTGCATACTAGCAGAATATGGCTAAAAACTCCTGGGGATCCATTTTTTCTTTTTTTGGAAGGGGGGGGGGGGGGGGTTGATTTCATTTTGAGCAGATTCATTTTTTGACATGTTACCCTGCAGTGTTTAGATCCTCCACTCACAGACCTCTATGTGACTACAGGAAATAGTAGTGATGCAGGGGTTGGCAGAAGAAACCACTGAGCGTAGCAAACCACAGGTGTCAGCCTGACTTATGGATCACTGATGCTTAGATCCAGAGGAAGACAAAACAAAAAAGCACAAAAACATTTATATAGGAATGTGTTCTAAATCTTTTCTGGCTCTATATATGGCAGTCAGGGTTGTATAACCTATACTGCCTTCATAAAAGGGGTAGAAGTGTCAGTCTGGGAGGGAAACTCAATACAGCATCCTTTGTGAGGTTTTGGATGGTGTACTAACTGTGTAGACCAGGGGCCTCCAAACCCCAGCCCCTGGGCCACATTCAGCCCGCTTGTATGTTTTCTCCAGCCTGCAGCTCACTCAGCTACTGCAGACACAGCACTGCTGGTCTGCTTGCTCTTCTAAACCCCCCGCTGTTCTCAGCAGCAAGTCCTGACAAGCAGCAGACAAAGACGCTCCCCCCACCCCTTTGTACTCTGCCACGCCATGCTGCAGATTGGTTGCTAGGACCAGCGGCATCCTAGCAACCAAAGATGTCATTGGTGCAGCACTTCCTTCCTTTGCTGCCACCCACTGTTTATATTAGCGATCTTACCACATTCAGCCTGCTTGTGTAGCAGCGGGCAGGAGCCAGGAGGTGCAGGAGCCCTGCACTGTGCCATTATTGTGACAGCCATGTAAGAGGCAAATGGGGGCAATGTGCTTGACATACTGTAAATGTGAGGACACAGACATGAGGGAGACTCTAACGGGGGACACAGATGTGGGGGAGACTGATGGGGGACACAGATAAGCGGAAAGACTCTGATGGCACTCTGATGGGGACACAGATGTGAGGGAAGGCTCTGATGGGGATACAGATGTGGGGGAGACACTGATGGGGACACTGTGAGAGAAGGCTGTGATAAGAACACATGTGTTGAGAGGTTCTTATGGAGACACAGAGGTGCAGGAAGGCTCTGATGGAAACATACAGTGCCTTGAAAAAGTATTCATCCCACTTGAAATTTTCCACATTTTGTCATGTTACAACCAAAAACGTAAATCTTTTTTATTGGGGTTCTATGTGATAGACCAACACAAAGTGGTACATATTTGTGAAATGGAAGGAAAATGATAAATGGTTTTAAAAAAAAAAAGAAATATGTGAAAAGTGTGGTGTGCATTTGTATTCAGCCCCCCTGAGTCAATACTTTGTAGAACCACCTTTCTCTGCAATTACAGCTGCATGTCTTTTTGGGGATGTCTCTATCAGCTTTGCACATCTAGAGAGTGAAATTTTTGCCCATTTTTCTTTGCAAAATAACTCAAGCTCTGTCAGATTAGATGGAGAGCGTCTGTGAACAGCAACTTTCAAGTCTTGCCACAGATTCTCAATTGGATATAGGTCTGGACTTTGACTGAGCCATTCTAACACATGAATATGCTTTGATCTAAACCATTCCATTGTAGCTCTGGATGTATGTTTAGGGTCGTTGTTCTGCTGGAAGCCGAACCTCCGCCCCAATCTCAAGTTTTCTTATGCCTTTCTTTCAACGATGGCTTTCTTCTTGCCACTCTTCCATAAAGTGAAGGGGATATAGTGTAGCGCTCAAAGTTAAATATACAGTAAACGTGACATATAACAAATGTACAGTATAAACATAAGATTCTGAGTTCACTGTTATGAACAAAAGGGAATGAAAGTGAAGTTCAACAAAAAATATCCATCAAAAACACAATGGTGAGTGTTCAAACAAGAAATATAAATGGTGCAGACAACATAAACTGATAGTGAAGTTGTAGGTTATGAAGAAATCCTCTGTCATAGGAATATATAGATGGGTACTCTTACCGGATGTGGTGGACCCACTTACCGGCGGTAGTGGGTCAATCGAGCTTATGTGGGCCGAATGCCACATGATTTTGGCTTAAACAGACGGGATGTAACCACTCTTCAATGGTGGTGGTCCCGGCAGGATTCCTCTATCCTTAGAGTTCTCCGATGTATATCAGAAACCTCCACATGGTGTGGAGACCCTCAAGGGGTCAGAGTATGAGCAGGGGTCAGTCAAACCAAGATGGAAATGGAAAAAATAAAAAAATCTCCCTATGGTGCAGATCATAAACCACAAAGGTTTATTTAAAATGGTTGTACATCATATGGAAATTAGTACAAAAAAACTGGTGATCACAAGTAAAAAATGGAACAAAGAGCAATATGGGGAGCAAGGATAACAGGTCCAACGCGTTTCGTCCCAACAGACTTCAACTGGATTCAACTGGAGGTTTCTGATATACATCGGAGAACTATAAGGATACAGGAATCCTGCTGGGACCATCACCGTTGAAGAGTGGTTACATCTCGTCTGGAGCGATCCTTCTCCTGCTTAAGCCAAAATCGCGCGGCATTCAGCCCACATAAGCTCGATTGACCCACTACCACCGGTAAGTGGGTCCATCACATCCAGTAAGAGTACCCATTTATATATTCCTATTACAGAGGATTTCTTCACAACCTACAACTTCACTACCAGTTTATGTTGTCTGCACCATTTATATTTCTTGTTTGAAGACTTATCATTGTGTTTTTGATGGACATTTTTGTTGAACTTCACTTTCATTTCCTTTTATTCATAACAGTGAACTCAGGATCTTATGTTTATTTTGCATATTTGTTATATGTCATGTATACTGTATATTTTCTTTGAGCGCTACACTAGATCCCCTTCACTCTGTTTGGACTTTGCTTGTTTGAGTGTTAGAAGCTTTTTTTCAATTAGTTTGGTTTAGCACTGTAATTTCCCACTACTAATTTCCCACTACTCTTCCATAAAGGGCAGATTTGTGGAGTGCACAACTCATAATTGTCCTGTGGACAGATTCTCCGACCTAAACTGTGGATCTTTGCAGCTCCTCCAGAGTTACCATGGACCTCTTGGCTGCTTCTCTGATTAATGCTCTCCTTGTCTGCCTGTCAGTTTAGGTGGAGAGCCATGTCTTGGTAGGTTTGCAGTTGTGCCATACTCTTTCCATTTTCGGATGATGGATTGAACAGTACTCTGTGAGATGGTCAAAGCTTAGGATATTTTTTTATAACCTAACCCTGCTTTAGACTTATCCACAACGTTATCCCTGGCCTGTCTGGTGTGTTCCTGGGCCTTGTTCACTAAGGTTCTCTAACAAACCTATGAGAGCTTCACAGAACAGCTGTATTTATACTGAGAATAAATTACACACAGGTGGACTCTATTTACATTAGGTCACTTCTGAAGGCAATTGGTTCCACTAGATTTTAGTTAGGGGTGTCAGAGTAAAGGGGGCTGAATACAAATGCACGGCACACTTTTCAGATATTTATTTGTAAAAAATGTTGAAAACCATTTATCATTTTCCTTCCACTTCACAATTATGTGCTATTTTTTGTTGGTCTATCACACAAAATACCAATAAAGTACATTTACATTTTTGGTTGTAACATGACAAAAGGTGGAAAATTTCAAGGGGTATGACTACTTTTTTAAGGCACTGTAATGCCCTGTACACACGATAGGATTTTCCAACAACAAAACCGTGGATTTTTTTCCGAAGAACGTTGGCTCAAACTTGTCTTGCATACACACGGTCACACAAATGTTGTCGGAAACTCCGAATGTCAAAAACGCGGTGACGTACAACACGTACGACGAGCCGAGAAAAATGGAGTTCAATATCCAGTGTGGCTCTTCTGCTTGATTCCGAGCATGCGTGAACTTTTGTGCGTCGGAATTGTGTACACACGATCGGAATTTCTGACAACAAGTTTTGTTGTCGGAAAATTTGAGAACCTGCTCTCAAACATTTGTTGGCGGAAATTCCGCCAACAAATGTTCTATGGAGCATACACACAGTTGGACTTTTTGACAACAAGCTCACATCCAACATTTGTTGTCGGAAAATCCTATCGTGTGTACAGGGCATAAGTGTAACTCCACTAACACTGCGGATACAGCCACATTAAAGTCTATGGGAAGTCTCTGCTCTAGCAGGGCAGAATTGGAGGGGATTTCTGCACTGAGGAAAAAAAACACCGTAGGAGACCTCTGACCTTAGAAAGTATTAAGTATGCACTTGTATAAGGGGTTCTAGCTTAGATTAAGTAACAAAACTAATGTGGACCTTTCCTTTGAATTGATCATAAACGTTGACTCTCAGAATTTCTCTTTCATGATATTTATTTCAACAATACATTGTTGTGCACACCGGCCATGAGGTCAATGTGCAGATAATTACATTATGCAAAGTTTTGAAGAAATAGTTACTCCACATGGGTTCCATAATTCTAATCCAGCCATTGGATATAGGAAAAATGACAGGGTTTAAAGCAGAACTAAACCCTCCTATTGTTTTCAGCCAAGCAAGCAGCCATCTTTGCCTCTGTTTGATCTTCAACTGCCATGGTGCTGCGCATGTGATCAGTTATGACACCAGACATTGGATGGTTTGACAGTTTGGTTGAGATCACAACCAATGTGACAGTTACATTCCCGGCACATGCCGGAAATGTAATTGTTCTTTGAAATTGTTAAATTGATGGGTTTAGTTCCACTTTAACCTAACTTCCTTTAAGCCAGCGGTTCTCAATCCGTGGGTCGCGACCCCCCTGGAGGGTCGATTGCTGATTTGCCAGGGGGTCACGAACACTGTTCCAATCCAGGCAGACCCGACTCCATACACATAATAATGTCAGATCTGTCTCGGCCAGCGAGACATCACTTTCGGGAGAGAAGAGACCATGCAGAAGTGACGTTCCGTTGCCGCCATCTTAGTACACTCGTTCGCAGTAAGGCTACAGTTGGATGTCGGCAAGTGGACATCTTTTTACACCCACCGAAGTCTTGCATTTTATACTTATTTTTACCAGTAAACTGAGCTTATATGCTATATAAGGCTTATATAGTATATAAGCTCAGTTTACGGGTAAAAATAAGTGTAAAATGCAAGACTTCGGTGGGTGTAAAAAGATGTCCGCTTGCCGACTTCTAACTGTAGCCCTTCTGCGGACGAGTGTACCAAGATGGCGGCGACTGAACGTCACTTCCCTTTCCACATTAGATGGGTTGCTGATTCTGATGGAACACCTGAGTAACTGGTAGGTCAGAGACAAATTAATAAAAACATATTAGTACTGTGTGTCACCGGCCCAATCAATCAATAGATTGTATAGCACCTAAACACCCGTGATGCGCCACCACTTTCTGAATTGTGCACTCACCAGAATACGGTATAATACATAAAGTCCCTGAGTTACGAACACAATAGGGACTGTAGGTTTGTTCGTAAGTCGAAGTTGGTTGTAAGTTGCAACACTGCATTTTTAAGTGTAACTTCTGGTCGGAACACTGCATTCGTAGGTGTAACCTCTGCCTATGCATGGATGTGGGATGTTCCGGGCACTTGTTATGTTAACTAGGGCTCTTCTGGCCATGCAGTACATGTAGTACTGCAATATGGGATGTATCCGGAGGTATCCAGGACCAGCTTGGAGCACAAGTGACCGGCATTTGAGGCCATTCATAAGTAGGAGTCGTTCGTAACTCGGGGACTGCCTGTAAGGGCCTGATCAGAACATGGGTTTTTCAATCATTTGTACTGGTTACTCCAAAGATGCCTCAGCAGGTCCAGCGGTATGTATTCTTCACCCATATACTCATGCAAGATAAAGAGCCATCATTGCGTAATATTCCAAAAAAGATCATTTATTTAGCTTAAAACATGAACAGATGTACACTCACATGATAGGGTGTTGTCAGCATTGCTCCACTAGCCTCAATGTGTTTCGCATTAAATATGCCTCATCAGGAAGCGTTGAGGCTAGTGGAGCAACGATGACGTCGCATCCGGCCCCTGACCCACACCGAAAATGAGGCTTGGAACGCATGCCGGCTTCTAAGCACGGAGCGGCGTATACAAACTGTAAGTCGGATTGATGGATAGACTTACTGCCGGTCTAACAACACCCTGTCATGTGAGTGTACATCTGTTCATGTTTTAAGCTAAATAAATGATCTTAATAAAATAAATAATGGAAAAAGTGGCGCTACTATGCAAGGTAGAAATCTAAACAAACCTTAAGTGAATACTAGTGATATTCATAAACACAAATTAATGAATCTAAAAAGCCCCTGGAAGACGTCACGTAGGACGAAACATGTCGGGTGGAGCTATGCGTTTACATCATTACTCCCCACGTGACCTCGAAAGTGTTTGCTTGTATTCTTATTGCCGGCAAATTTTTAAATCTTAAAAAATATTTTTTACGCCACATTGGAATTGCTTTGTACAAATAAATGAACTGTGTTTTTACACACTATTGGAGGCCTTCTTTCTTTTTTCTACACGCTACGTTTGGGAGATCGGGTCTTTGAACACAGCGGATGGAAAGCCCCTTTCTGGAGTGAGGAGGACGCTCGGATCTTGGTGGGATCGTCATTCCGGACTCATCTCAGACCCCGCAGAGGGCTATATCTGCAGGCGCTGTTGACCTCACTTCTAATAGGAGGTCCTGTCTTTCTGGTAAGAGTTTTTAATCCTTCTGGATTAAAAGGAAAGGGCTATCTCAAGTTCCCTTTGGTGGTGGTGGATCATCTTGAACATTTTCCCATCTTCTTTCTAATCCCTTTTCACCTTTGGATTGGATTTACAGATTACTCCATGTGGACTTTGTGCACATATGTGTTTGTGTGTATTATGTGATTTTTATCAATTTAGATTACCTCACGTGGACTCTTTATGCACATATTTATACCGTTACACATTTTATTTCTTTTTAGATTCATTAATTTGTGTTCTTTTTCACCATTATATTTTTTTTTCATTAGCGCGGTATATACCCCACCTGTTTATATTTCGATTCATAACAGTCGCAAAATTACAGCAATGAAGGCGCAATGAAAAAAATGTTACTGTTAGGGGTCCCCACAACTTGGGAAATTTTATCAAGGGATCAGGGCACTAGGGAGGTTGAGAACCACTGCTTTAACCACTTAAGGACCGCCTAACGCCGATTTACGTCGGCAAGGCGGCACGGGCAGGCAAAATCACGTACATGTACGTGATTTGCCTCTCGCGGGTGGGGGGTCCGATCGGACCCCCCCCGGTGCCCGAAGCGGTCCCGTTCTGTTCCCCGGCGATCCGAGATGAGGGGGAGGCCATCCGTTCGTGGCCCCCCCCTCGCGATCGCCGCCGGCCAATGGGAACACTCCTTTGCTGCTGTATGCTAAACAGCAGCAAAGGAAATGATGTCATCTCCCCTCGGCTCGGTATTTTCCGTTCCAGCGCCGAGGGGAGAAGACATCAATGTGAGTGCACAACACACTACACACACAGTAGAACATGCCAGGCATACAAAACACCCCGATCCCCCCCCCGATCGCCCCCCGATCCCCCCCCAATCACCCCCCCCCCCCTGTCACAAACTGACACCAGCAGGTTTTTTTTTTTTTTTTTTTTTTTTTTTTCTGATTACTGCATAGTGTCAGTTTGTGACAGTTACAGTGTTGGGACAGTGAGTATTACCCCCCTTTAGGTCTAGGGTACCCCCCTAACCCCCCCTAATAAAGTTTTAACCCCTTGATCACCCCCTGTCACCAGTGTTGCTAAGCGATCATTTTTCTGATCGCTGTATTAGTGTCGCTGGTGACGCTAGTTAGTGAGGTAAATATTTAGGTTCGCCGTCAGCGTTTTATAGTGACAGGGACCCCCATATACTACCTAATAAATGTTTTAACCCCTTGATTGCCCCCTAGTTAACCCTTTCACCACTGATCACCGTATAACCGTTACGGGTGACGCAGGTTAGTTCGTTTATTTTTTATAGTGTCAGGGCACCCGCCGTTTATTACCTAATAAAGGTTTAGCCCCCTGATCGCCCGGCGGTGATATGCGTCGCCCCAGGCAGCGTCAGATTAGCGCCAGTACCGCTAACACCCACGCACGCAGCATGCGCCTCCCTTAGTGGTATAGTATCTGATCGGATCAATATCTGATCTGATCAGATCTATACTAGCGTCCCCAGCAGTTTAGGGTTCCCAAAAACACAGTGTTAGCGGGATCAGCCCAGATACCCGCTAGCACCTGCGTTTTGCCCCTCCGCCCAGCCCACCCAAGTGCAGTATCGATCGATCACTGTCACTTACAAAACACTAAACGCATAACTGCAGCGTTCGCAGAGTCAGGCCTGATCCCTGCGATCGCTAACAGTTTTTTTGGTAGCATTTTGGTGAACTGGCAAGCAAGCACCAGGCAGCGTCAGGTTAGCGCCAGTACCGCTAACACCCACGCACGCACCGTACACCTCCCTTAGTGGTATAGTATCTGATCGGATCAATATCTGATCCGATCAGATCTATACTAGCGTCCCCAGCAGTTTAGGGTTCCCAAAAACGCAGTGTTAGCGGGATCAGCCCAGATACCTGCTAGCACCTGCGTTGTGCCCCTCCGCCCGGCCCAGCCCAGCCCACCCAAGTGCAGTATCGATCGATCACTGACACTTACAAGGCACTAAACGCATAACTGCAGCGTTCGCAGAGTCAGGCCTGATCCCTGCGATCGCTAACAGTTTTTTCGGTAGCATTTTGGTGAACTAGCAAGCACCGGCCCCAGGCAGCGTCAGGTTAGCGCCAGTACCGCTAACACCCACGCACGCAGCATACGCCTCCTTTAGTGGTATAGTATCTGAACGGATCAATATCTGATCCGATCAGATCAGATCTATACTAGCGTCCCCAGCAGTTTAGGGTTCCCAAAAACGCAGTGTTAGCGGGATCAACCCAGATACCTGCTAGCACCTGCGTTTTGCCCCTCCGCCCGGCCCAGTCCAGCCCACCCAAGTGCAGTATCGATCGATCACTGTCACTTACAAAACACTAAACGCATAACTGCAGTGTTCGCAGAGTCAGGCCTGATCCCTGCGATCGCTAACAGTTTTTTTGGAAGCTTTTTATTGAACTGGCAAGCACCAGCGGCCTAGTACACCCCGGTCGTAGTCAAACCAGCACTGCAGTAACACTTGGTGACGTGGCGAGTCCCATAAGTGCAGTTCAAGCTGGTGAGGTGGCAAGCACAAGTAGTGTCGTGCTGCCACCAAAAAGACAAACACAGGCCCGTCGTGCCCATAGTGCCCTTCCTGCTGCATTCGCCAATCCTAATTGGGAACCCACCACTTCTGCAGCGCCCGTACTTCCCCCATTCACATCCCCCAACGAAATGCAGTCGGCTGCATGAGAGGCATTTTTATGTGCTCCCGAGTACCCCTACCCAACGAACCCCCCCCAAAAAGATGTTGTGTCTGCAGCAAACGCGGATATAGGCGTGACACCCGCTATTATTGTCCCTTCTGTCCTGACAATCCTGGTCTTTGCATTGGTGAATGTTTTGAACGCTACCATACACTAGTTGAGTATTAGCGTAGGGTACAGCATTGCACAGACTAGGCACACTTTCACAGGGTCTCCCAAGATGCCATCGCATTTTGAGAGACCCGAACCTGGAACCGGTTACAGTTATAAAAGTTAGTTACAAAAAAAGTGTAAAAAAAAAAAAAATATATATAAAATAAAAAAAAATAGTTGTCGTTTTATTGTTCTCTCTCTCTATTCTCTCTCTCTATTGTTCTGCTCTTTTTTTACTGTATTCTATTCTGCAGTGTTTTATTGTTATTGTTATTGTTATTGTTATTATGTTTTATCATGTTTGTTTTTCAGGTATGTAATTATTTATACTTTATTGTTTACTGTGCTTTATTGTTAACCATTTTTTTGTCTTCAGGTACGCCATTCACAACTTTGAGTGGTTATACCAGAATGATGCCTGCAGGTTTAGGTATCATCTTGGTATCATTCTTTTCAGCCAGCGGTCGGCTTTCATGTAAAAGCAATCCTAGCGGCTAATTAGCCTCTAGACTGCCTTTACAAGCCGTGGGAGGGAATGCCCCCCCCCCCCCCCCCACCGTCTTCCGTGTTTTTCTCTGGCTCTCCTGTCTCAACAGGGAACCTGAGAATGCAGCCGGTGATTCAGCCAGCTGACCATAGAGCTGATCAGAGACAAGAGTGGCTCCAAACATCTCTATGGCCTAAGAAACCGGAAGCTACGAGCATTTTATGACTTAGATTTCGCCGGATGTAAATAGCGCCATTGGGAAATTGGGGAAGCATTTTATCACACCGATCTTGGTGTGGTCAGATGCTTTGAGGGCAGAGGAGAGATCTAGGGTCTAATAGACCCCAATTTTTTCAAAAAAGAGTACCTGTCACTACCTATTGCTATCATAGGGGATATTTACATTCCCCGAGATAACAATAAAAATCATTTAAAAAAAAAAAAAATGAAAGGAACAGTTTAAAAATAAGATAAAAAAGCAAAAAAATAATAAAGAAAAAAAAAAAAAAAAAAAAAAGCACCCCTGTCGCCCCCTGCTCTTGCGCTAAGGCGAACGCAAGCGGCGGTCTGTCGTCAAACGTAAACAGCAATTGCACCATGCATGTGAGGTATTGCCGCGAAGGTCAGATCGAGGGCAGTAATTTTTGCAGTAGACCTCCTCTGTAGATCTAAAGTGGTAACCTGTAAAGGCTTTTAAAGGCTTTTAAAAATGTATTTATTTTGTTGCCACTGCACGTTTGTGCGCAATTGTAAAGCATGTCATGTTTGGTATCCATGTACTCGGTCTAAGATCATCTTTTTTTATTTCATCAAACATTTGGGCAATATAGTGTGTTTTAGTGCATTAAAATTTAAAAAAGTGTGTTTTTTCCCCAAAAAATGCGTTTGAAAAATCGCTGCGCAAATACTGTGTGAAAAAAAAAAATGAAACACCCACCATTTTAATCTGTAGGGCATTTGCTTTAAAAAAATATATAATGTTTGGGGGTTCAAAGTAATTTTCTTGCAAAAAAAAAAAAACTTTTTCATGTAAAAAATAAGTGTCAGAAAGGGCTTTGTCTTCAAGTGGTTAGAAGAGTGGGTGATGTGTGACATAAGCTTCTAAATGTTGTGCATAAAATGCCAGGACAGTTCAAAACCCCCCCAAATGACCCCATTTTGGAAAGTAGACACCCCAAGCTATTTGCTGAGAGGCATGTCGAGTCCATGGAATATTTTATATTGCGACACAAGTTGCGGGAAAGAGACAAATTTTTTTTTTTTTTTTTTTTTTTTTGCACAAAGTTGTCACTAAATGATATATTGCTCAAACATGCCATGGGAATATGTGAAATTACACCCCAAAATACATTCTGCTGCTTCTCCTGAGTACGGGGATACCACATGTGTGAGACTTTTTGGGAGCCTAGCCGTGTACGGGACCCCGAAAACCAAGCACCGCCTTCAGGCTTTCTAAGGGGCGTGAATTTTTGATTTCACTCTTCACTGCCTATCACAGTTTCGGAGGCCATGGAATGCCCAGGTGGCACAAAACCCCCCCAAATGACCCCATTTTGGAAAGTAGACACCCCAAGCTATTTGCTGAGAGGTATAGTGAGTATTTTGCAGACCTCACTTTTTGTCACAAAGTTTTGAAATTTGAAAAAAGAAAAAAAAAAAAAGTTTTTTCTTGTCTTTCTTCATTTTCAAAAACAAATGAGAGCTGCAAAATACTCACCATGCCTCTCAGCAAATAGCTTGGGGTGTCTACTTTCCAAAATGGGGTCATTTGGGGGGGGTTTGTGCCACCTGGGCATTCCATGGCCTCCGAAACGGTGTTAGGCAGTGAAGAGTAAAATCAAAAATTCACGCCCTTAAAAACGCTGAAGGCGGTGATTGGTTTTCGGGGCCCCGTACGCGGCTAGGCTCCCAAAAAGTCCCACACATGTGGTATCCCCATACTCAGGAGAAGCAGCTAAATGTATTTTGGGGTGCAATTCCACATAGGCCCATGGCCTGTGTGAGCAATATATCATTTAGTGACAACTTTGTGCAAAAAAAAAAAAAAAAAAAAAAAAAAAGTGTCACTTTCCCGCAACTTGTGTCAAAATATAAAATATTCCATGGACTCAATATGCCTCTCAGCAAATAGCTTGGGGTGTCTACTTTCCAAAATGGGGTCATTTGGGGGGGGGTTGTGCCACCTGGGCATTCCATGGCCTCCGAAACTGTGATAGGCAGTGAAGAGTGAAATCAAAAAGTTACACCCTTAGAAATCCTGAAGGCGGTGATTGGTTTTCGGGGTCCCATACGCGGCTAGGCTCCCAAAAAGTCCCACACATGTGGTATCCCCGTACTCAGGAGAAGTAGCTGAATATATTTTGGGGTGCAATTCCACATAGGCCCATGGCCTGTGTGAGCAATATATCATTTAGTGACAACTTTTTGTAAATATTTTTTTTTTTTTTTTTTTTTGTCATTATTCAATCACTTGGGACAAAAAAAATAAATATTCAATGGGTTCAACATGCCTATCAGCAATTTCCTTGGGGTGTCTACTTTCCAAAATGGGGTCATTTGGGGGGGTTTTGTACTGCCCTGCCATTTTAGCACCTCAAGAAATGACATAGGCAGTCATAAACTAAAAGCTGTGTAAATTCCAGAAAATGTACCCTAGTTTGTAGACGCTATAACTTTTGCGCAAACCAATAAATATACGCTTATTGACATTTTTTTTACCAAAGACATGTGGCCGAATACATTTTGGCCTAAATGTATGACTAAAATTGAGTTTATTGGATTTTTTTTATAACAAAAAGTAGAAAATATCATTTTTTTTCAAAATTTTCGGTCTTTTTCCGTTTATAGCGCAAAAAATAAAAACTGCAGAAGTGATCAAATACCATCAAAAGAAAGCTCTATTTGTGGGAAGAAAAGGACGCAAATTTCGTTTGGGTACAGCATTGCATAACCGCGCAATTAGCAGTTAAAGCGACGCAGTGCCAAATTGGAAAAAGACCTCTGGTCCTTAGGCAGCATAATGGTCCGGGGCTCAAGTGGTTAAGCCCAGGTCCACACTGAGCTGCGGGAATGAAGCCGTGCGAGTTTAGCTGAACTTGCACGATTTCACTCCCACATGTAAGTCCTGATTTTGGCTGCTATTTTACAGACATCTGTGCGGGTTTCTGCACAGATATCAATGGAATACGCACCCCGAAATCGCAGAAAGTAATACAGAAACTACTTTTTTAAATCGGTGCGGCGTTGCACCTATTAGGACGGTGGCATTGCTGGCAATTGCCACCGACTTGACATGCGATTTGACATTTCAAATCGCATGTCAAATTGCACCAATGTGAACCAGGGCTTAACGTGATTGTAAAGGATCGTTTTTTATTTTTTTTAAATTGCAAACATGTCATACTTATCTCCACTGTTTTGCACAGAGTGGCCCCGAACATCCTCTTCTGATGTCCCCTGGTGGCTCTCACGGCTCCTCCATGCATCAGATAACCCCCTAGGAGAAGCTCTCTCCTGAGGGGGTTACCTTGTGGGCGCACTCCAGAGTTCAGCATTTGCGTCCACAGACACAAATGCTGGACTCAGCTCTGCCCTAGAGTTGCCACCTGTCCGGGATTCACCCGGACAGTTCGGGTTTGGCATCATCATGTGTCCAGGTTTCAAACTGCCTGAAACCCGGACACATTATTCAGACTGGTCTATGGCCTCCCAGCAGGGTTGCTGGCTCGCGTTGTCTAAACTGAGTGTCTGTTACACTCTCTTTCACAAAGCCCAAAGCCAGCACTAACAAATCCCCCACACAGACAGGAGAGGAGAGAGGGCTCGATCTGCTCCACTTCCTCCCACCCGTAACCCTCTGTGTCTGCCCACACTCCAATCCCCGACACTGTGCCTCAGGAAAGGAAAGTGGGGGCCAGAAATTTGAAGTCCAGCAGCCTCAGATACATCTGGATGAGAGGTGCTGACTGCCAAGAGGTGAGTGATCTCACCATCCATCCCTATCTGTGACTGAAGTCTCCCCCTTCTCTCTCCTGCCTCTGAGTGAGTACACTAAGGTAAATCAGGGTCCTCAGAGCACCCCTTATATCACAGCTCCCCTTTACACCAGAGGGCACAGTGTTCCCCCTTACATCAGAGTCCTCTCTGTGCATTAGAGTTCTCAGTGTTCCCCCTTAAATCAGGGTTCCCAGAGCATCCCTTATGTTAGAGTCCCCAGAGTTCTCCCTTACATCAGAGTCTGCAGAGTCCTGCCTTACAATGTAAGGAAACTCTGCGGATTCAGATGTAAAAGGGGAACTCTGTGGACTCTGATGTAAAGGGGGACTCTTGTGATTAACTTCATATGATTAGAAATGTTATTTATTGCAAAATATATGTATAGTTTATACTATAAAAAAAATTGCTGTGCGCCGCTAAATTGTTCGGGTTTGACTTGAAGAAAAGGTGGCAACCCTACCCCGCCCCCTGGCGTCCACGTCATTGGATTTGATTGACAGCGGCGGGAGCCAATGGCTGCTATAAATCTATCCAATCAAGAGCTGGGACCCCGTGGAGAGAGGGACAGCGCGTCCCCGCCGAAGAGATGAAGGGGCTCAGGTAAATAAAACGGTGGGGCTGAGGGGCCGGTGACTGCCAGGTGTTTTTTCACCTTAATGCATAGGGTGAATTAAGGTGAAAAAACACGAGGGTTTACAACCCCTTTAAGCAATGTTCCAATTTTGCTGAAGTTATTTCTGTTTTGAAGCCAGCTCCTATTCAAGACCTCGCTTCCTGGAACGCATTGTGGTTGGAGGTGACAGGTGGGTGGGCTGCTGTGACGGTTGTGAAGAACTTTAGTTGGGGGAAGACATAAAATCATATTTCAAATGTATGGATATATGAATAGCATGTGAGAGATTGGGCACAGGTCAGAGACAGGTAACATGTTGGTCACTCTGCACTGATTGCAGCTCTGCCCATGGCATTCACTCAGCACACCATATAATATAAGAAATGATATGCATAGAGTATTGCTTCTATGCAATTATAAGGGCCTTTTGTTGCATCTTGAAAACACCATCCAATAACATAATAGTTAGGAACTTTAAATGAAATGGCAACAGTCAGTTGTAGAGATATTCTAAGGATTTTAATATTCACAGCATCTCAGGTCTACACACAACCCATTCTAAAGCTTGATTTATGTATATGGGGTACAACGAAATTCTCAACTGTTATGTTATGCTGTTGATTTCAAGATGCAATTAAGGAACATTATACACGAGTATTAGTAGTTACCTATGCTGACCATTAATTACACAAGTTTTCTGGATGTGCCTGTGGGGTCTGGTTATCGCACATGCAGCGTAGAGTCTAATCTGTTAAGATTCAGTCACACCACACACATCATTCCTAGGTTGTGCCTGAGTAAAACTTGTATAAAGATGATGAAACACTGCAAGTCAATGTTTATGGCTTGTGATGAACAATAAAGACATCTGACAAGAACCAAAATAAATTTGTCAAGAACGCACAGTTCCACACTGATTCCTCTTCAAAGCAGGGGTTTCATCTAGCATCTAGGGGTTCCACCTAGCAAGCACTGGCAATTCACATGGCAGGGCATGATGGACAGAACTGATGCAGTGCATACCAGACACTAGGGCCCCAAATCTAGACCCATACCTCTGGATCAAGACTTTACATGACAAGACAATGTCTGGTATGGAGTAGAACTTTGTGGAACATGCTCTCAGGCGTTTTAAAAAGGTTTAATATGGGTGACTCTAATGCTTATAGTACTCATGTGTATAGGAAGGATGAGGCTGCGTCTTTCCTTATTACAATACTGAGCCTGATTAGAATAAAGGCAGACCCTCCCATATAGCAGTCAATTTTGGAAAGTAATGGAAAGACCTACATAATTATTTCCAGACACTGCAGGTAAATCCCCACAATAAAGATAGCTATTGGGTATGTTGGATGCCTAGTCCACCCCATGCTCTTTAGTTCCTCTGGCTGACCTCCACAAGACTACTGCGTTCTGAAGTGACATAAGACATAAGAGCTAACAAAAGTCCTGGGTGGCTAAAATCCAGCATAAAAATGCATATAAAAGCAAAGGAGAAGTAGAAAGAAAAAATACAAAGCTGAGGGGTCATTGTCAGCATTCCAACTTTACAAAGAATGCAACAAGAAATGTAAGGGTGCAATCAAGGCAGCTAAGATAGAGCACGAAAGACACATAGCAGAGGAGAGTAAAAAAACCCAAGAAATTCTTTAAGTACATAAATAGTAAGAAAGGGAGGTCAGAACATATTGGCCCCATAAAGGATGATGAAGGGAATCTGGCTACAAAAGATGGAGAGATGGCGAAGGTTCTGAATTTATTCTTTTCCTCAGTCTTCACAGGGGAAACGGGGGGGATTCCATAACCAAGTCTGCAATGTTTATCTTCATAACACATCACAGGAAGCACCCTCATGGCTAACAGAGGATAAAATTAGAAGTAGACTTGAAAAACGTAACATTAATAAGTTACCGGAATCAGATGGCTTGCACCTAAGGGTCCTTAAGGAACTCAGTCAGGTGATAGCCAGACCATTGTTCCTAATTTTTATAAACAGTCTACTGACTGGAATGGTACCAGCTGATTGGAGAAAAGTCAATGTAGCACCAATATATAAAAAAAGGGCCAAGATAAATTCCGATCGTGTGTACACAAATCCGACGCACAAAGTGCCATGCATGCTCAGAATAAATTAAGAAACTAAAGCTATTGGCTACTGCCCCGTTTATAGTCCCGACGTACGTGTTTTACGTCACCACGCGCAGAACGATCGGAATTTCCGACAACTTTGTGTGACCGTGTGTATGCAAGACAAGTTTCAGCCAACATTCGTCGGAAAAAATCCATGGATTTTGTTGTCGGAATGTCCGATCAATGTCCGACCATGTGTACAGGGCATAAGAGTGTAAGCTCCATGAGGGTAGGGACTGATGTGAATGTACAATGTATTGACGGCGCTATATAAGTACCTGAAATAAAAATAAATAAATAAGAACAGAAATTATAGATAGGAGATAATGCCACATTGAGTTTAAGGTGGAGGTTTAAGGTGGCGTTCTTCTTTAGTGTACAGACTGCAATATGGTCTAATGACTAAGGAAAAAATGATCCCATTTTTATGTTACTGAAGATTTATACATGAGTGATGTTACTCACCCCAAATCCTGTTTGAAGTCCCCTTTTTTTCTCTGTTCTAATTTCCTTTGCCACCTGATGCTGGTCCTGGCTTACCACTTCATTTATACTCTGGAAAGAACAGCAACCAATCTCACCCAGGTTTCATTTTTCCAAGAGGTCATCCGCAGAGCTGTAAATCAGCAGACCTCCATCCTCCCGAGTGACATCAGCGCAGTAAATTCCTTCAGGCCGCAGCCTGGCTAAAAAGGAGCCGAGCTTACAGATGCCCCAATAAGGAAACCAAGAGATTAATGTCCAGATCTGCTGGGCTTGAGAAGTTAGGTTCTAATTACAGATCTCAAGGAGTACAAGCCAAAGAAAATACACATAAAGGTGGTTACAAAGGAAGTCGGAGTAGACCCTTCACCTGTTCCTTATTATACAATGCGCTAGACATTTTATAGCCATCTTTACTGCCCTTCCCTGTACCTAAAAGCTAACTTACTTTTCAACATAACAAGAAATGTGCTTTTCATTTTCTGCTTGTCAGGGCCACCTCGACTGAATGGCCTTTGGTGCCTGGGAAAGAGACCAAGCAAGAAAGAGAGAGAGAGGGAGAGAGAGATAGAGGAAAGTAAAAGAGGAAGGAAAAAAATAAAATAAATGGGGTATGAGAATAAGAAATAGAGATGGAAAGAAAGAGAGCAAGAGAAAGAGACTTCAAGAGAGAAAGAGCAAGACAGATGTAAAAAGAGAGCATGGGTGAGAATAAAAGAAAAAGAGTAGGAAAATAGGAAAGATAATAATTCAGATAACTCACTACCTGCTACCAATTGGTGCTGTTTGGTTATTGTGAACAAGCAAGATTCATTTATTGCAATTGCCTACATACATAATCTAGAACAGTGGTCTCCAAACTGCGGCCAGATGCGGCCCTTTGCTGCTTTTATCCGGCCCTTGGGGCACTATTACATAACAATGGAGCATAATTCCCCCCCAATGACACCAATGAAGATGCACAATTCCTCTCAATGACACCAATGATAGCGCACAATTTCTCCCAATGACACCAACAATGGGGACCAATGACATCAATGATGAGGTACAATTTTTCTCAATGACAGAAACGATGGGGCATAATTTCTCCCAATGACACCAACAATGGGGCCCAATGACATCAATGATAGGGCACAATTCCTCCCACTGACACCAATGATGGGAAGCAATTACTCCCACTGAAACAAATGATGGGGCATTTTTTTTTCCCACTGACATCGGGGCCTTTTCTAGCCACAGTCTGGCCCCCCTAAAGTCTGAAGAACAGTAACCTGGACCTTTGTTTAGAAAGTTTCGAGACCCCTGGTCTAGAATGTACTTTAATTTTATAAAAGGCTTAACTGTCTATAACAACCCATAGCAAATCATTGTAGGGCCCTACAACCTCCTGAACCAAGTCATCAAATTATTTCAGTTTTTCTAAAACTGCAACACCCTACTTCTTTTTTATAGACAACGTGAATGCTTATGTAGGCAACACTGAGTTTCCCTGTTTTGCTGCGCCACATTGCAGTAGCAAAGTCTACTATGCCAACAGTGATGACTTTGGCAGGGAGGCATTGGTGGAACTGATGTATGTTCAAAGGGTGAAGCTTCTTTAGGACCTACCTGCTCAAGTGGTGAAGCTCCTTTTGAACTTGTGTGCTCAAGGGGTAAAGTTACTTCAGGACCGGTCTGTTCAAGGGGTGAATCTTCTTTAGGACCTGTCTGCTCAAAGGGAGAAGCCCAATTCGGGAATTATCTTCTCAAGGGGTGAAGCTCCTTCAGGACTTGTCTGATCAAGTGCTGTAGCTCTTTCTGGACCTCTCTGCTTAAGGGAGGAAACCTGTCTACGCAAAGGGTAATGCTCCTTCCGGACCTGTCTGCTCAAGGGATGAAGCTCCTTCAGGAACTCTCAGTTCAAGGGGTGAAGCTCCTTCATCATCTGTCGGCCCAAGGGGTGAAGCTTCTTCGGAAACTCTGCTTAGAGGGTGAAGCTCATTCAGGACCTTTCTGCTCAAGGAGTCAAGCTCCTTCCGGACCTCTCTGCTCGACTTGTGAAGGCTTTTTAAGCTCGTCCTGGACCCGTCTGCAAGCAACGCTTTTACTGGCGATACTGCTTGGTCGTATTGAGTGACAGTTGAATATATAGATCAGGTCTGTGACCGCAGGTTTACTTCTGGATAGGTTCTATGGAGTGACTGAGCAAGTTAGGGGAGTTGCTGAGATCCCTCAGATTGGTTGTCAGCACTGGTTTTAAGCCCATTGTACTTTTCCTCTTATCCTGATTGTCACGTGTGTTGTGTACATGGGGTAAATATTGCTGGATATTTAAAAAAACCCATGGGAACATTCATACACAGCTTTGTCCAGTCAGATGTTATTCGGAAACATTGAATCTTACATATTAAACATCATTAATACCTATGAACCTAGGATTCTCAAGTACTATTTCTGAAGCTGAATGTTTTTCATTAGACTACTTTGTAAAGCAGTAAAAACAGATTGTTGAGTTGCCAGGTCAAGTTCATTGTTTTCAGATGGTGTTTGCTTCAAGGCTGAGTCACTATGCTGCAGTTTACACGGCAAAACAGAAATGAAAGTGTTCCAGAATTTAAAGGAAACTTGTTCTGCTCATTTTTGACTTTCTGAAAATGCTAGTTGTCTAGCAGTTTCCATTATTTACTTTCTGAGTAATTGATCAGAATGGGAAGGCAAAGTAAAACCAGATTAAACTTTTAACATAGTCAGACCCACCTCTGCTGGGGTAAAACTTTAAACTATTAGCAGCCTAAATATCCTTTAAATGTAAAAGCAGGGTATGTTTATAATATCCATATTTTTTTTTAACTCCATGTTTATCTATTATTACATTTCTTATAACCCATACAGTACATGATGCAAATGGCCTACTCTTTTATCATATTAGATTTAAAGCCCAACTCCAGGCAACTAAAAAATTATTCTTTGCAGTGAGGCTGTCCTTGCAGAGGGGCTGTGCCTGCAATGCAAGGGTTATTTGTTAATTTAGGTCTAGGGTAACAATAAAACAAGATTTAAATTACCTGACCCTCTGCTCATCCCTGTTGCTAGACTGGCCAGCACAGTTTCTTCTCTCCCATACTCCAGCCATCTAAGGTTCTGACATCATCAATACCAATCCAGGATCCATAGCCTGACACTGGACATATACATCAAAAAGAGCCGCGCTACAGAACAGTGATCAAAACACATAAATCCAAGGGTTAATTGAATAATGCAATGATGCTAAACATTTCATACAATCTATTATTTGACACCTGTGGAAGATAAAGTTTAAGTGTGAATGCAGCAATAAAGTGCAAAAAAAGTGCAAAAACAAAAAAATTGAATGAATAGAATTAGAAAATTAAAAAAATATAAAATTTAAAATTAAAATGAAATATTAGAAGTGGTCCTCTTCAGGAATGTCCAAACATGATTGTGTAGGTAGTGAGCATCCATTACCATTCAAATTTCCCAAACTGACCCCGCCACCTCAGTATATATGCAGGCTTACCAAGTTCAATGGACCTAATATTAAAAGAAAGATCAATTGGGCATGTGGCCAAAAACTCTGTCCGGGGTATTCACAAGGCTCTCCTACAGGGTCCATTCCAGGATAGAACTATGGACTGTACTGCTCATCCCAATGCCATCCCGATAGGAGCTTTATTGAAACATGAAAGAAGAAACTCTGCATAGTGTAAAATCCTTATAGTTGCTTTAAAAGTAAAGGTTGCACTTACATCGAGAAGTACCATAAATCGTGAAGTTAAAATGTGAATGCCCAGCACTTCCTGGAACCCGCGAGGAGGTCAGCACGTTGGTCTGTCCTATGCGTTTCCTCACAAGTGACGCCCTCCTGGGCGTCGCCCGACACTGGATGTGTTGATGCCAAGGGAGACGCTGGAGCACGGAAAAGCGCCATCTGCTGGGGGAGCAGAGGGTCGGGTAAGTAAAAGTGTTTCTCCCCTCCCCAAGGCAAAACAAGCAATTAACAAGGGCTAATTTGAAATTTTTCAAGAGTTGGGTTTTCATTTTTTTATCCAATGTAAATGTTATTTTCCATCTACTTCCTTATGTGTAATTAATTGGTAACACACCACTTTTGATCGATGAGTAACTCCCAAAAGTCCCAGACTGTCTAATCACACTCTTTCAAATGGTGTTTTTCCCCTCCATTCACAGAGCTGAAAGGGGAAGTTTGCCTAAACGCTAAAAAAAATGCCATGAGGTAGAGTTTTTTGGGAGACTTTGCATGTCTCTTTTACCAAAAAAAAAAAATAATTATTTCATCTTGCAATTTGTTTTCTTGTGCCATGCAGTGTACACTCCTGACATGGTGAAAATTGAGTTGGGTGCCAGAATAACGTGAGCATGCATACACAGGAATTACCTAATCTGTGACTACCCAATGGCCAAAGAGAAAAAGGGTTGGAAAAGACGGCAATGAATGAAGCACAGTGAAGAGGAGCTGTCAGTGCCAGAGTAGGGCAAAATCACAGGTCAGTCTGCCGAGCATGCTGTGCATACTTGCAAATTATGGCAATAACTGCTAACCATTGGCGATCCTGGTATATGTCATTTATTGTGTAGCACCCTCCTAGTGTAGAGTAGGATTGCTAGGTAAATTTAGTTAACTTCACTATAAGCAGAGGAGCAAGGAGTTGATAACTTAGGGCTGCTTAGTCGGAGGAATTGTGCTTTTCACTGTCTTCTAGAGCAGTGTCTCTCAACCGGAGTGCCGTGAGGAGACCTTAGGGGTAACATGGCAAGGGGTAACATGATTCTCTGTTAGCTCCCGTGCTAAAGGAAGGAGAGCACATGGTTAACTCCTGTTTACAGAGGAGGCAGAGAGACCTTTGCCCGCAACCCCCCCCCGCTTTCTGCTTCTCTTTGTACTGTTGCCGGAAAAAGTAGAAAAGCCTGGGTTGGCTACCCGACCGCGACCTGCCAACCGATGACGTCATTGGATGCTAAGGACTTGCCAGCAGAGGGAAGCAGAGAGCTGGGGGAGGAGCGGCACAGCTCTCTGCCTCCTTTGTACACAGGAGTTAACTGTGCACTCTCCCTCCTGTTAACAGTTATCAGAGGATCACTCAGATCTCAGGAAGGAGAGGAACTGGGGGGTGGAGTGGAATTGAAAGCACAACCCACACATCCTCTTGGCTCTATTCCCTCTCGGCTGCTGTCACTACTGTAAGGAAGAGTGGGGATTTGGGGGGGGGGGGGGGTAATTGTGCTATGTGGGGGATTTGGGAGCAGGTGGGGGGGTTGTGCTAAAAGGGGGTATTTTAGGGGGGTTGTGTTGGGAGGGTGATTTTGATCAGGGGTTGTGCTTGGAGGGGAGATGGGGGGTTTGTGGCAATTTTGTGCTGGGAGGGGAATTTGGGTGGGGAGGTTATGCTAGGTGGAGTTTGGGTAGGGAGGATGTGCTAGGAGGGGGGGGATTTGGGGGGTTGTGCTATGAGGGGGGGGGGATTTGTGACAGTTTTGTACTGGGAGGGGAATTTGGGTGTGGGAGGGTTATGCTATGAGGGGGGTTTGTGCTGGGACAGGGATTTGGGTGGGGGGATTGTGCTAGGAGGGATTTGTGGTGGTTTGTGCTGGGAGGGGGATTATGGTGGGGGGTTGTGCAAGGAGGGGGGTTTGGAAATGGGGGAAGGGGGGTTGTGCTAGGAGGGGGGGCTTGTGTTGGGAGGGAGATTTGGGTGTGGGGGATTGTTCTGTGCTAGGAGGGGGGATTTGGTGGCATTGTGCTAGGGGGAATGCAAAAAAAAGCTTGTGCGCTCAGATGCACCTCCTGGTGCGAACAAGCCCTCAGACTGGTGTGCCTAGGGAATGTTTAAAATTCTAAAGGGTGCCTTGCCTTAAAAAAAAAAGGTTGAAAAACCACTGTTCTAGACAATTATAGAAGTATAGTGGGAGGAAGAACAGAGCAAGCAGGCTGAATATTTATGGAACTCCAGACAATTCTTGGGGAGGTGTGCCCAGGAGGTGGTGAGGGAGCCCACAAATAGTCTGTAGACTGAGTAGCAGCAGCAGTGTTCTTGGATTCAGTCTTGCTGGAGGAGACCCCTGAGGCAGCTTTCTAGAAGGATCTATAGGAAGACACCGAGACCCCAACTGACCTATTCACAAGCTTAAATCCAGCAAAGTTGGATACAGAGGCATAAGGAACTGTGTGTAAAAGAAAGGCATGAAGAACAGCATGTAGAAGAGAGTCATGAGGCACTGCATGTGATAAAAAGGCATGATGCACTGCGTGTAGTACATAGGCGTTGGACTTTTCTTGCAACCTGCAGGTGGAGCTCTATGTTCCTTTTCACATGTTTCATTGTCCATTCTTAGTGGCTCTCTTGAAGAAAACAACTTCTGTTTACAGAGGTCTCTAAAATTTGCCCCTTTTTAACTAATGAAACCACCAAGCTACTCATTCACTCCCTCGTTATCTCTCGCCTTGACTATTGCAACTCCCTCCTCATAGGCCTAACTCTCCATAGGCTAGCCCTTTTTCAGTCTATCATGAATGCCCTTCCCAGACTCATCTACCTTACCAACCAACCGCTCAGTGTCTGCTACCCCTCTCTGCCAATCCCTACACTGCCTTCCGATCGCCCAGCAAATTAAATTTTAAATACTAACTACAACATACAAAGGCATACAAAGGCATACAAAGGCATTCACAACACTGCCCCAAGCTACATCACCAATCTTGTCTCCAAATATTACCCAACCCATCCTCTCTGCTCCTCCCAAGACTTCGTGCTTTCAAGCTACCTTGTCCCCTTCTCCCATGCTCATCTCCAGGACTTCTCCAGAGCCTCTGCCATCCTCTGGAACTCTCTACCTTTATCTGTCTGGCTATCTCCTGCTCTGCCTGCCTTCAGGCGATCCTTGAAAACGTTCAAAAATATTAATTCGCTATTGTAACACACCTAAGAGGGCACGGTTTGCATTCTCTGCGCCCACCCTATTTTGAAGCCTATTATAGCCTTTATCTCTAATCAGGTGATTAAAAAAAACACCCCCCTATTGGAGTCCATGCATTCGGCGTCCTGCAAGGGGCCAGACGCATGGATGGGAGGGGCGGCGCTCGTACGCCCTTAATGGACAGACTGCCCATGTTTAAAAAGCAAAGTTTATTTGGTGCTGCACTAGTTCTAAAGGAATTTGCAGATGTTAGCTTTATGAGTTAAGTTACACAATCATACAATGTCATACAGAAGCTGAGCAGACCAGACAAGCTTGTTATTTGGCACCAGGAAACAGTCTAAAAAAAAAAAAGACATTTCTCACATTTTCTTCTTAGAATTATTCCCACCATTGCTATAACTAGGGCTTCCTGGTATATTATTATTATTATTATTATTATTATTATTATTATTATTATTATTATTTTTATTCAGGATTTATATAACGCCAACAGTTTGCACAGCGCTTTACAAACAGTTGCAGTGCAAGTGTACATGGTGTATGTTCATCTCTGAGAGTGGAGGCCCGCCTTAAGGTTGAGTATTCCCCCACGGCAGCCTCAGCCTTGTCCCAGGGCATTTATGAAGACGGCACAAAGCAAAGATACCCCATGTGTAGTAAAGTGACCCTGTACAAGGTGCCTAACATAGCCCAGAAGAACCCACCCCAGGGTAGGCTCCTCATGTAACCCTTGCTTGGCGCCCAACGAGGAGGGAAACATGGAGGACGTGACAAACAACTACCATCCTACCCTTACAAGTTTATCAGCAAATTTCATTCTGACTGGAGTTTTAAGGACAGCCGTAGTTTTAAAGAAACTTTGCAAGCCTAAAAGTGCCACTGTGAGTGCTGCAAAATAGTAACTTTAACTGGATGTCCTAAATTTACCAAGAATGCATGATGCTGATTTAGTGCCTATATTGCCTCAAAGTTAATCATTGCAAACTCCATTCTTCTTTTACAGTATTCACCAGTTTAGCCCCAGCTATTTATTTTATTTCTTTTCATACGGGTATTTTTTTTTTTTTAAAGTGACAGTTATTTTCAGTCAAATGAGATTTCATTATGTACAGACACATGGCTCAAAATAAAGCCCTTAGGGCTTGTTCACACCATAAGTGCATGAAAACTGATAGGAAAACCAACATCAGTTTCACATCAGTTTCCATGCGTGTCAGTTATGTGCCCTATTCACACCATGTGGATGTCATGTCAATTTTTTTTTTCATGCAGAAAAAATCAGCACGTGATACCAGTGTTGCGGCGTGAACAGGGCACATAGAGAACTAATGTTTTTTGAGCTCTTGCAGACCGCGTGCAGGAAAACTGACGTCTCTGCACCAATGGTGTGAACGAGGCCTTATCCTGGCATTAAAGTTCTTTGAACTTTTTATCAAAAGTTTAAATCCATTCTCACTCTATTAAAAATGTACTTTTGTTTTTGTTTCTATGTCCATGTTAGGGTCTTGTTTGACAATCTATGGGTTTATGTCAATGTCACTATCAGTATGAGAGAGACGTATGTCTGTTTACATCAGGCTACCTCCATCCTGTCACATTTAGGTCCAGTTTAGGTGCATCCTTTTCATTTTTTTTCCCGGACCTTTAGCCTAGGTTTCCGCTATTGCGACCTAAAAAGTTGCACGATTTTTGCCGCAATTTTTTGTCAAGACTTGAAGCAATGCCTGTGTATTCTTGAGATCTTTGGACCTCAAGTTGCATCAAAGTGGGACCGAAGTAGTGCAGGGACTACTTTGAAGTCACTGCCACATGAAGTTGCACAGATATCAACGATACTCATTGGAAATCATGGGGTACAACTTGTCATGAGACTTTGCAGTCCCAAGTCGCAGGACAAGTTGCACAAGTGGAAACGGAGCCTTAATAAAAAGACATCAGATAGAGTTCAATGTTAATGTGCCTAAAACAGTGTAAAACGTGACTAAAATGTAACACATTGCACAGATGTGAATAGGGCCTTAGATCGTTTTATGAAATTTATGAAATGATTTACATTTCTTCATTTTCCAAAAAAATTGTGACCAAAAAATTACAACTTCAAAAAACTCACCATGCCTCTTACTAAATGCCTAGACTGTCTACTTTCCAGAAAGGGTCATTTGGGGGGAATTTTTACTGTCCCACGGCATTTTAGGGCCTCAAGAAATGAGATAGGCCATCAGTATATCAGAAGTGATCGATTTTTAAGTATACTTACCATTGTTTGTGGACTCTATAACTTTCCTACAGACTAAATAATAAACATTGATTTGGGTTATTTCCCCCAAAGAAATGTAGCAGTATAATGTTTGACCTAAATTTATAAAGAAAGATTACTTATTTGCAAAATTTTATAACAGAAAATTTTGGGTTTTTTTTTTGTTTATTTAGCAAATAATAACCAGTGTTGATTAACTATCACCAAAAGAAAGCTCTATCGGTCTCAAAAAATTGTTAAAAATGTTATATGGGTACAGTGTTGTTTGACTGAGTAATTGTCATTCAAAGTGTGACAGTGCTAAAAGCTGAAAATTGGCCTGGGTAGGAAAAGGGTGAATGTGTCCGGTGGTTAAGAAAATCTCAAAATCATGCAAATTTCATCTGAATTTCAATTCGTAATGAAACAAATTGCACATGTGATGCTTTAGGGCTAGGTTCACAATGCTGCCATATGACTCTGATCTGACTTTCAAAGGTCACACCAAAATAGTACATAGTAATAGTACTAGTTCCCGACGGAGTTACGGCGGACTTTCCAAATGAACGGACTTGCCCACACAGGAACAAGTCCGTTCATTTTGAACGTGTCTCGGGTACAACGGGACTAGAAAAGGAAGTAAATCTTGCCGCTTTTATCAGCGAGATTGACGTCTTGCGAGCCCCGTCGCGGGGCATACCAGGCCCTTAGGTCTGGTATGGATTTTAAGGGGAACCCCCTACGCTGAAGAAACGGTGTGGGGTCCCCCCCAAAATCCATTCCAGACCCATATCCGAGCACGTAGCCCGACCGGTCAGGAAAGGGGGTGGGGATGAGCGAGCGCCCCCCCTCCTGAACTGTACCAGGCCGCATGCCCTCAACATGGGGGGTAGGTGCTTTGGGGGAGGGGGACGCTCTGCTGCCCCCCCAAAGCACCTTGTCCCCATGTTGATGAGGACAAGGGCCTCTTCCCGACAATCCTGGCCGTTGTTTGTCGGGGTCTGCGGGCGGGGGGCTTATCGGAATCCGGGAGCCCCCTTTAATAAGGAGGCCCCCAGATCCCGGCCCCCCACCCTATGAGTATGGGGTACATCGTATCCCTACCCATTCACCTAGGGAAAAAAAGTGTCAATAAAAAAAAACACACTACACAGGTTTTTTAAGTAATGTATTAGACAGCTCCGGGGGTCTTCTTCCGACTTCAGGGGTCTTCTTCCGACTTCGCCACTGTCTCCTGCCTCTTCTCCTGGTGTCCGGTTCTTCTCCCGCTCTCTGGCCTCTTCTCCCGATGTTCGACCTCTTCTCCCGGTGTCCGGTTCTTCTGCCGGCTCTTCCGCTATCTTCTGCCGCTCTTTTGCTAGCGGTGGCCCGGACTTCTGCGTCGTCTTCTTCCCTCTTCTCTTCTTCCGATGTTGACACGATGCTCTCTCCCGCTGTAATGGTGTGTGATCGCTCCGCGATGACTTATATTGGCGGTGACCCCGCCCCCTTATAACATCACAGTCCCTGGGCATGCTGGGACTGTGACGTCATAAGGGGGCTGGTCACCGGGTGATGTTGACTTCGCCCCTTATGATGTCCGATACAGACCACACACAGTTGGATTGTCCGACGGATTCGGTCCGTCGGACCAGTCCGGTCAGAGAGTCCGCCCGTGTGTACACGACATTAATGGCTTTACAGTTCATCAGTTTTGAGTGAACCATAAAGGAGGGACATGGAATAATTTATTTCACTCCAGCACGCATTGCAGTTCACAATATGTGTTGTGCAATCTTTTACATACACATACGTGCCCTACGTGTGCGTTTGAATTTGCAGGTATATGCAAAAGCACTGAAGCTACTGCAGCCATGGGCTTGTTTTAGCCCCTTCCAACTCTGGATGCACTAGACATGTCCAAAGAGCTGATGAGGTTATAGGTATTTTACTGCCAAAAATAAAAATGAAACATTGGACTGCATACAGAAACTGACTGACTAACTGTTCTGGACTTCAGTACGTCATCCATGTGAAACTGAGCATTTGGTGCACTTTCACTCCCTCATGTCATTAATCTGACTTTCCCGAAAACTACTTTTATTTGCTTATAATGCAAGAAAGGCATTTTCAAACACCACCGTTGGCTCTTTACTGTCTCTTATATATAAAATGCCTGATGTATGAAGTATCAGTATTAAGCAATTCTTCACCCCCACCAAGTCAGATCCAGATCTGCATTGAAATCCTCCTTGGGATTGATGATACGCTAAGCTAGAAGGGATGATGTTGCGCAGATTGCAGGAACCAAACCCACACACCCCACATGGGACGTGCAAACTGGCTGTGGGTGATTCCATAGAACATTGTGAACATTCAGCTTAGTTGCAGTATTACCTGGAAAACATTAGAAGGTCACACAGAGATTTAATTTGTTGCTTGTACTTTCGCTTTTGCAACTTTGCATTACTCACTAACGTTTTTGGAGCTGCAAGCTTAAAACCTTTAAATACCATAGTTGCTGTAGTCATTTCCTGAAAACTCTCTTACGACACTTTTCACACATATATATGGAATTGTATGGGCTATTAAGGTACCTCATCCTTTGTAATATTTTAGAAGATAGGACTGATGTAACGGACTTTAACTGTACCAGGGAAGGACTATCAGAGCAAAATCATGCTAAATATTTTTATTACAAAATTATTAAAAATGTTTTCCAGGTAAAATCAATTCAAAATTGTATGGCTCTATTCAATTTGATCTATCAAACAATTATTATGTAGTCGATCTCTGTTAATACAATGTCAAGAGGTCGATGAGTTTCACATCTATGCTTCCTCAGGACCTTACATTCTTGACTAAAAACAGAGATCCTATTCAAAAAAAGGAAAGAACACAAACATTTTTACATTTTGATTAGGTATAGGTGCAACACATTAATTTTGACATACCATCTAATCGGGTAAAGAGATGTGCATCGGGGACCACTTACTTATAGATAGGAGCCTTCAAGAAATGATGTGCCAAGTGTCATAGGGGAGCGATCTGATAGCTAATGTCTTCAAACAATATGTAAATAAATATATATAGAGGTACAAGAGATGACCGTGTAGTTCTATTCTGAAAAAAAAACAATATGCATGAAATTGGTAGGTTAAGGGATGGGGTAGATACAGAGTTAATTATCAGCCGAGGTAATATAGTACTTAAAAATTATACGAGAACCCCCTAACGGGGCTTTAAAGCAGCCAATAAATTCAATGTGGATAGTCAAAAAATAATTTTATTAGTACAAAAGGTGGTATAAAACAAATGGGTTCCGACCTACAAAGTCAGGACATGAACTGGAGTACAATATAAGATAAAAAACACAACGGACAGTGCCCGTAATCAGGAACAGTGTACAATACAGTGTATTTTGGACAACAAGATCATAAATACTAAAATCCTGACGCGTTTCGACCCTAACTGGGTCTTCTTCAGAGGATGGTTGTCAGCTGTAGGAATGTAAGCATATATCAAACATAGCATAACAGTAACAGACTTATGTATATGTAACACAACATATCTGCATAAATTGCATAATTACCAGTCACAAGGTTCCCGATAGTTCTGAATGTTCATGATGAAAAGGATATGGTCCCTCCTATGTCCTTTGCCTCCCTAATGACGGGCCAGCTCCCCAGAGGGCGGGTGATAGGCCAAACATGCCTTGCAAGGGATCACGCATGCACTACCCCCCCGTGGGGGGGAGGGAAAAACGGACGGTGGGTGGCACACACTGCACCCAGGATGGAGCAACGGTGATGCTGGAATCAAATTAAAGGCAAGGAATCATTAGTTCCCCCAGAAGGATGATAGTTCCCTTAATTCAGGACAGTTTACTCGTATTGGAATATAGGTCCATGGGTATGCAGGGGACCCTTTTTTCCCTTTCCCCCCCCGCGGGGGGTAGTGCATGCGTGATCCCTTGCAAGGCATGTAGTGGGAGCCATCAAAGATCAATACATTTTTTGACAGGATATGGTATAGCAGCTGTACCACAAAAGCATTGTGGGGTCTTGCTGCCGCATTCATCTCATTCAAAAAGGTTTCCACCACGGAAATCCCAAATGAGTGCGGGATACTACAATATAATGCCTCCACATCAATGGAGACTAGTATACTGTCTGGTGGTATCATAGTATTATATATTTTTCTCAGTAAATCCATGGTGTCCTGAATGTATGATGGAATTTCCAAAACATGGGGTCGCAAAAAGGCATCTACCAGGCGACGTCCCTTCTCAGTTTTGGCACCAATTCCTGAAATAATTGGACGCCCTGGTGGCTTTACCATATTCTTGTGGGTTTTTTGTAGAGAATAAAATGATGGAATTCTTGGATAAGGTACCTTCAAAGACTCATAAATCTCCTTATCAATAATTCAATTTGTATAGGCGCTTTTGACAATTCTGTCATAATTATTATTGAATTCCGGGGTACTTTCCTCAGGAATGAGGACGTACCAGTCTCTATTTGAGAGGATATCGAGACACATTTCCCGATAGCCACTTGTGTCCATCACCACTACATTCCCACCTTTATCGGCCAATTTAATAGTAATGTCCCTGTTTTTTGTAGTTGGTTTATTGACTGCTGCTGCTCAAAAGTGATATTATTGTCACTGAGAGCTTTAAAATTAAATTTTTTTAATATCAGATGTAACCTGGGACAAAAATGTCCAAATATTGAGACTAGTTTTCAAGGGGAGAAAAATCATAGATTTTTTCTGAAATTTCGGAGTCTCGATAGGGGCCTGTGCTTGAGGGGAGACTTCCGGTTGAGTATCCAGGAGACCCTCCTCTGCAGACTCCCCTACGGCAGCATAATTTTCATCTAATAGATCCATATAATCTTTAAGGGCCATAAAGTCAATTACTGTAAATCCTTTCCATTGTCTACGTTCAATAATCTCTTGTTTTTTCTTTTTCCTTTCTTCATCATACATATATTTATAAGTTAGTCTGGCAAAGAGATGGAGGTCTTTCACCACCTCAAAATTGTCCTGCCTAGTTTTCTATGAGGACTTTAATTACTTGGATTCAGCGTATATAATATTTGCAATGTATCTTGTATGGATTATATAGGGGCATTATTGATGAACTGACTGCAAGGTCTTCAGGTCTTTATCTGTGGCTGAGGGCAGCTCCCCTTCCCCTTTTTTCCTTTTGGGATTCCATCCTCAGTAAGTACTATATTATCTCGGCTGATATCTAACTCTGCATCTACCCCATCCTTTAACCTATCAATTTCATGCCTATTGTTTTTTTCAGAATAGAACTACACGGTCATCTCTTGCTCTTTCTATATATTTATTTACATATTGTTTGACGACATTAGCTATCCGATTGTTCCCCTATGACACTTGCCACTTCATTTCTTGAGGGCTCCTATCTATATGGGAGTGGCCCCCCATGCACGTCTCTTTACTCAATTAGGTGGTATATCAAAAGGAATGTGTTGCACCCCCACCTAATCAAAATGTAAAAAATGTTCGTGTTCTTTTCTTTTTTTGAACAGGATATCTGTTTTTAGTCAAGAATGTAAGGTCCTGAGGAAGCATAGATGTGAAACGCGTCGACCGCTTGATATTGTATTAGCAGAGATCGACTACATAATAATCGTTTGATAGATCAAATTAAATAGAACCATACAATTTTGAATTGATTTTACCTGTAAAACATTTTTAATAATTTTGTAATACAAATATTTAGCATGATATTGCTCTGATTGTCCTTCACTGGTACCGTTAAAGTCCGTTACATCAGTCCTATCTTCTAAAACTTTTCACACATAAAAGGTTTTCCTATGGTCTGTGTCGACAGAATTTTGGTCTTGTGTCAATGACATCAGTTTGATATCAATTTAACATTCTACTGATACCATTCAGAAGTCAAGGGCAGGTGCATTTGACTTGTAGGTGATCTCCCTCTGACCTATATTTGACTTACTTTAAGCATGGTTTGCTTTCCCATAGATTCCCATAGATTTGTATGGAAATGCAAAACCTGTCTGAACAGGTCCTTAGACTGCTTGCATTTAAAGCTGAACTCTAGGCAGTTATAAAACAGCAGCTCTGTAATAATTAACACATAATTAAATGTATTTTTAATGCAATGTAAATATCTAAATTTGACCCAATATCGTCCCCTCTTTTAGTCACTGTACAGCAGAGCTGGAGTGTGAGAGGAAGAAGCAGCATAATGAGCCAATTAGTTCATGTACTGACAAGAAGCATGATGATAGGAGCAGAGAGCAAAGTGCTAGAGAGATGATCTCACCGCTGTGCTGTTTTACCTTTCACTGTCCAGTTTATGATAACCTGAGCACATAAGAACTGGGTTTTATGATGCTGCCCGTCAGACTGAGGACATCTAAGGGTTGAAAACAAGTACTGTAGGGGAATTCTCTGGATGTAATAGTAAATATTGCAGCAAAAACTGGTTTAGTTGTTTTAATTTTTAATGGGCTTATCTTATCTTATTTTTGCTGGGGAAGGATGACCTATATATGTAATGGTTATAAATATGTGTGAGTCTCTACAGTCTTCTTTCTTAATTAATAGCCAATCATTCAGTGTCAACCACCACTCTCCGCCAATCCCTCTGCTAGCTTCTGCTTGCCCAATGAATACATTTCAAAACACTAACAAAGTGACTGCCCCAAGCTACATCACCAATCTTTTCTCAAAATATCGTCCAAACTGTTCTCCCCACTGCTCCCAAGACTTCTTGATCTCTAGTTCCCTTGTCTCCTCCTCCCATACTTGTCACCAAGACTTCTCCAGAGCCTCTGCATCGGGGGTTGGCAAGACGCTGATCGCAATGGACCGGTAGACCGTGGGGAACTGACAGATGCATCGTGACCACGGCTCTGCCTCCCCCAACTTCTGCCACTCTCCTGTTAACTGAAGATTGGAGAGCTGGAGGTGGGGGCAGGAGCTGCACAGTGATTGGTACAGAAATCTACTGTGGGGGGCAGAGGACACTGCTATGGGGCAGAGGACACTACAGTGTGTGTGTGTGTGTGGGGGGGTGATGCGAAGGGGGCAGAGGACACAGCATTGGGGGATACAGTACTCTAGTGTGCGGGGAGGGGGCAGAGGACACTGCTATTGAGGGCAGAGGACACTACAGTGGGAGGGTGATGTGAAGGGGCAGAGGACACTGCTATGGGGGCAGAGGACACTACAGTGGGAGGGTGATGTGAAGGGGCAGAGGACACCGCTATGGGGGGCAAATGACACTACAGTGGGAGAGTGATGTGAAGGGGAAGGAGGACACTACTCTGGGAAAGTGATGTGAAAGGGCAGAGGACACTACAGTGGGAGGGTGATGTGAAGGGGGCAGAGGACACTGCTGTGGGGGGCAGAGGACACTACAGTGGGAGGGTGATGTGAAGGGGGCAGAGGACACTGCTGTGGGGGGCAGAGGACACTACAGTGGGAGGGTGATGTGAAGGGGGCAGAGGACATTGCTGTGGGGGGCAGAGGACTCTACAGTGGGAGGGTGATGTGAAGGGGGCAGAGGACACTACTGTGGGAGGGTGATGTGAAGGGGGCAGAGGACACTACTGTGGGAGGGTGATGTGAAGGGGGCAGAGGACACTGCTGTGGGGGGCAGAGGACACTACAGTGGGAGGGTGATGTGAAGGGGGCAGAGGACACTGCTGTGGGGGGCAGAGGACTCTACAGTGGGAGGGTGATGTGAAGGGGGCAGAGGACACTACTGTGGGAGGGTGATGTGAAGGGGGCAGAGGACACTGCTGTGGGGGGCAGAGGACACTACAGTTGGAGTGTGATGTGAAGGGGGCAGTGGACACTGCTGTGGGGGCAGAGGACACTACAGTGGGAGTGTGATGTGAAGGGGCAGAGGACACTACAGTGGAAGGGTGATGTGAAGGGGCAGAGGACACTGCTGTGGGGGGCAGATGACACTATGGTGGCAGGGTGATGTGAAGGGGACAGAGGACACAGCATTGGGGGATACAGGAGACTAGTGTGGGGGGAGGGGGCAGAGGACACTGCTATGGGGGGGCAGAGGACACTACAGTGGGAGGGTGATGTGAAGGGAGCAGAGGACACTGCTATGGGGGGCAGAGGGCACTACAGTGGGAGGGTGATGTGAAGGGGGCAGAGGACACTGCTATGGGGGGAAGAGGAACCTACAGTGGTAGGGTGATGTGAAGAGGACAGAGGACACAGCATTGGGGGATACAGGACACTACTGTGGGAGGAGGGGGCAGAGGACATTGCTAAAGGGGGGGCAGAGGACACAACAGTGGGAGGGTGATGTGAAGGGGCAGAGGACACTGCTATGGGGGCAGAGGACACTGCTATGGGGGGCAGAGGACTCTGCTATTGGGGGGGGTGATATGAAGGGGCAGAGGACACTGCTATGGGGGGGGGTGATATGAAGGGGCAGAGGACACTGCTATGGGAGGCAGAGGACATTAGTGGGGGAGGGGTGATGTGAAGGGGGAAGTGAAAACAACATTGGAGGATACGAGACACTAGTGTCGGGAGAGGGGGGCAGAAGACACTGCTATGGGGGGGCAGAGGACACTACAGTGGGAGGGTGATGTGAAGGGGGCAGAGGACACTACTGTGATACTGTCTTTTTATTGGGAGCTTGATAGTTTTTTTTGTTGTAGTAGACCCCCCGCGATCTTTGCTTTTCTCCATATTTTCCATGTGGATCTCAACCTCTGAAAGGTTGCCTACCCCTGCGAGAACTCCTTATCCTAACCTGTACTGTCATCTCCTCCTCTGCTTTTAGGCGATCCCTGAAAAACCCATCTCTTTAGGGAAGCCTGTCCCACCTCTACCTAAAAACCGAACTTTTACTTTCACCATCAGCTCATCCATACACAGTTATTACCTTTTGTATACCAGATAAATAAAAGGGGATTTTGCGAGCCACAATGGTATATTGCCTCAAATGTGGAAATCACCTAGCTGCCCGCACAGAATACGTTTCATATGCCGTGCAATACAATGTATACAAAAGATACGCTGCCCTAAGGTGAAAATGTCAATCTGGAGATCATTAATGCATATGAGGCATACTGAAAATACCGCATAAGCGGCTTATTCAGCCACAGCAAGGCACAAAGGATATATGTATAAAAAAAAAATAAATAAATAAATAAATTTTTAAAGTGATTATAAGGTGCAATGTGTAAATAATATACTAGATGTATACCATTAGAATAAGAGTAGCGATGATTAAACTACTAACTGTATATATAATGAATGAAACATTATTTATATAATCTGAAATTTACTGTGTAAAAAATATATAAATAATATCTCAGTGATAAGTGCAAAAAATACAACAAAGTGTGATATCGTTTATAAATGTTTATTGGAATAAAAGCTCCCCACATTAGGGTACTCACATTTGCAAGGTGCGTGAGTGCACCAATCTGATAACAGTCTCCAAAGTTTGCCTCAAAGTTTGCCTGTCAGGAGGGATAAGCTGTGCATCACATCTCAGTGGAGTAAAAGGCTCCGTGCTCCGTCCTGGCCCCTCCCCTACGCGTGTTGACACAGGGTCACGTGTCTTCATCAGGGGGATGTGCTGATGATAAACATTTATAAACGATATCACACTATCCAGTTTTTCTTTTCCTTTATTCCTAACTGTGGAGCTGCTGCTGAAAACTGTGTATCTGGATTCCATCACTGAGCCGTGGGATGGCTCATAAGCGTGTTTAGATTCAGTCTCACAGCTGAGTCGCACACTCTGAGGTGAGCGGCTGTCCCTGGGGGGGTCACTGGATGGCACTTGAGCATGGAATTCTGAGCACTAAGCACTAAGATTAATGCACGCACGTTGGATTTTTTATGAACTGTTTTTATGGACTTTATGTGCATTTCTTTCATAAATTGGACTTTAATAACCACGTATCACATCTTGGATTTGATATTCACACTCATTGTGTGGCACTTGGCACTTTGTTGTATTTTTTGCACTTATCACTGAGATATTATTTATATATTTTTTACACAGTAAATTTCAGATTATATAAATAATTTTTAATTCATTATATATACAGTTAGTAGTTTAATCATCGCTACTCTCATTCTAATGGTATACATCTAGTATATTATTTACACATTGCACCTTATAATCACTTTAAATTTTTTTTTTTGTTTTTATACATATATCCTTTGTGCCTTGCTGTGGCTAGATAAGCCGCTTATGCGGTATTTTCAGTATACCTCATATGCATTAATGATCTCCAGATTGACATTTTCACCTTGGCACAGCGTATCTTTTGTATACCTTTTGTATACCACTTGCCCCTTCCTATTAGTTTGTAAGCTCTCTTGAGCAGGAACCTCTTTGTCAGTGGTAAACAAAGAGGGGGGGGGGGAGTGTGCGGTCCACACTGGGTGTGGACTCACCGGGGTGCTGCGGCCACCTGACACTGATCTTTTTGTATTGCACAGCACTGCCTCACAGCATAACCCAAAAGAAAAATGTCAGGCAGCCGCAGCACCAAAAGTGAGTCCGCATATGCAGCTTCAGTTACAGCCGACGCTCCTGTTCTGTGTTGAGGGGGTCAGTCTGTGTTAAGGGGTATGTGCTGGGGGGGGGTAAGTTTGTACTGAGGAGGAGAATGTACTGGGAGTAAGCCTGTGCTGGGGGGCCAATCTGTGTGGAGGGGTGGGGGCTCAGCCTGTGCTGGAAACGTCGGCCCCGAGCGCCTGATTTGCTTGGTACACCACTGCATACCTCCCAACTTTTTTTAGAGGGGAATGAGGGACACCTATTCGAAAATGTATGTAGGCATAGGATACACACCCCTGACACGCCCCCTTAAAGGAGAATTATACAAAAAAATTATTAGTTCCACAAGTGCTTTTTTTAACCACTGCTATTTCTTTATACTGGCTTTTGAAGTTTACAAATGCAGAAATGTAGTATTTGGATGAAAGGTTTAGTACTGAGAAACACTTTTTGAAAGATAAAAAATGCATTTTATATACAACTATATAGATCAGACCAAAATGAGGGACAAATGAGGAGGAATGAGGGGCAGAGGGACATTGCTCCAAATCAGGGACAGTCCCTCAAAATCAGGGACAGTTGAGAGCTATGCGTACTGCTCTGTATGTTGTAATTGTACTGTCTTCCATTTATATTGTAAAGTGCTGTGCAAGCTGTTGATGTTATATAAATCCTGTATAATAATAACAAAATAAGGAAATAGGGTATTTACCCTCTCCTGATACCACTTCTTCTAAAAGTTGTTTTGTAAGCAAAAATCTTTATAAAACGTAAAAACAGTGTACTGGTAATCGTTATTATTATTATTATTACTACCATTCTCTATGTTTGTGCAGTGGACAAGTAATTTATTAAAGTAGTCAGACATTTAAAAGGTACATGCCCTCTTTACTGCCACCTGCTGGCTATGCTTCACCATTACCTATGTCTTCTATATGCTCTTTCTTTTTTTCTTCTGTTGTCTTTTTTTCTTCTGTTCAGGAGATCCTGTACATCTGTGAAAGAACACAGGAAAGCCACTGAAAATCAGTTGAGGTTATTGGTTACATCTTAAAATACTTTCCTTGCTCTTCTCCTGTTGTCAATTAGTATGGCGTAGCAGAGGAAATGCGCACAGCAAAACTGTCAGATGCCTAAGTGCTAGCAAGATATCCTGATGAATGCAAAGCGTTCTCTGATCGTATGGGGTGGAGAGCATGGCGTCACTGTCCTGCCTCTCCACCTTGTCCAATTAGAGAATTCCATGCATTCATTCAGAAAATGCAAGTTTCTTTGACTGGTGCCCCATCTGAATGATCTTGGATATAATGTCAGCAGCCCTAGCAGACTAATGCCGCGTACACACGACCGGACATTCCGACAACAAATGTTCGATGGGAGCCTGTTGTCGGAAATTCTGACCGCGTGTAGGCTCCATCTGACATTTTTTGTCTGAATTTCCAACAACAAAAATTTGAGAGCTGGTTCTCAAATTTTCCGACAACAAAATCCGTCGTCGTAAATTCCGAAAGTGTGTACGCAATTCCGATGCACAAAATTCCACGCATGCTCTGAATCAAGTACAAGACTGAAGCGCTCGTTCTGGTAAAACTATCGTTTGAAATGGAGATAGCACATTCGTCACGCTGCACATTTTTTAATCTTTTAATGCAGCACATTCTCTTCTTCTTTCTAATGCTAGAATTATGAAGTTGTTTTGCTGCTGATATTCACACAAACTGACAAACTGATTTCTTTATTATTTCTTGTGATCTCATGAATATTTTTTTTTTTTTCGTCAGATCTCCATAATAATGTTTTGAATTTACTTTTATAGTGATTTTTTTTATGAAGATCTACTTTTTTTTTTTTATAGTGATCTACTTTTTTTTTTGTTTTTTTATCAAGATCTTCTGTTTTGTTTAGATATTTTTTTATACTGATCTCCATAATATTTTTTGTTGTTTTGTGTGTCAAGTTACCACAAGACCATTATTAACTTGTATTTTTTAACCTTAATGAGGTTGTTTGGTGTTGGTGTCCCTTGTTAATTTGACATTGTCTTTTTGAAATGTACCTGCCTACTCACAAACAAACTGTCCTTTTTGAAGTAAAACACACAGGCAAGTATTTGTGAACAAAAAATAGCCATTTATTATGGGTCATAACCAAATAAAGAGGAAGGCAACGCTGGATAAACTGGTGAGATTGGCGAAGCCTTTGTACCCCAGGGCAAAAATCAACTATTTTACAGCCAAAATTGGTAGCATGAGGAGTCCATAAAATAGTGAGCACAATCCGGTCCAGGACTCCAAGAGATCAGGAACAGCAGCAGATGACATATATGTCCCCAGGCTGGGGTCTTACAACAGCCTGCGTCTTTTGTCAGAGTAGAGTGAACCCAGGCAATCACTCTCTTTTCTTCCTTACACGCTTGCTTCCAGGCTGTGGCTCTGGTGTTGGAGTTGTGGCAGGAGGTGGAGGAGGAGGACGAAGACGATGGTCGAACTCACAAACCTGGCTTTGGCTTGTAAGTTCGCCCCTCAACCCCTTATTTAGGGCTTGTAAGATAACTTCCTCACAGAAGAGGCGTTGGTCCTCCTCCATTTCCTGCATTTTGCAGGCTGCCATGCAGGCATAGTCCTCTTGAATATTGGGGGGGTTCTGAGGGCCAGAGTAGCCTTCCGAAATAGCCCAAGTGCTGCCTCCTCCAGGTTACTCCTCTTCCTGGGCTTTTTTTTTAAGACGTGGGGAGGGGCCTGGGATCTGGGCTGGCTACTGGGCCCGGCCACCTCCCGGCTGCCACTTACCCCCACCACCTCCTGGCTGCCACTTTCCACAGCCTCCTCCTGGCTGAGGCTTTCCTGTGTATGAAAAAGGGACATAGTTTTAGTTTTTGGTTCATCAATCACACACAATTTTCAGCTCATGACTGTTGCAAATTGAATGTTAATAAATAGAAAAGACTATCATTCTGATCCCAGCATTTTTCATTCTTGTTCCAATCATTTGTGGCCACTACTCTCTATTGATATGTAAAATACTTTGTTAAATCAGAAATTAGTGATCAATAATAACATCTAATTAACATCATTAATTTTTTGCCAAGAAATATGTTGAACAATGCTATACCTGGCTCAAACTGGGCTCTTCCTGGCTGGAAGGCCCAGGCTGGACGTCGGAAGCCTCAGTTGGGGTGGAAGGAAGCGTTAAAGGAAGACTGGAGAGTGCTGGCCTGGGTTCCCTCTGGTCTGCCGGAAAATGTAGTCTCATAGTACCACAGCCTGGGTACATAAATGTCATCTGCTGCAGCTCCTGACCTCTGGGAATCCTGGACCTTCTTGCGCTCCCTAATATATGTGCTCCTCATGCCACCAATTGTGGCCTTCAAATAGTTGATGGTTGCCGTGGGGATCTGTGGCTTCACGAATTCCAACAATTGATCCACCGCTGCCTGCCTCTTTCTTTTATTGTTATAAAAGGGGTGGTTTACCTGCCACAGACAGGGCAGCTCCCTGTACATATCAATGAATATGGGAATAAGGTACTGATCATTCAATAGATCCTTTTTCTCTGCAAGACACAACACAAGACAAACCCTAATGTCAGGCTAAACTCTCATAATCTTGTCCCAATATAGGCCTCAATCTATAAGCAGTATAGGCCCAAGTTTAAATTGTACCTTTGTTAGCATGATCGGAGCATCCGCTACTCCTTCCTCCACTCACAGATCGTATGTATGACACACGCGTGTTGCGCTTTATATACACTGCGCATGCGCGAAACTCCACCTGCCCCTGACCTTCTATCTAGTATATTCCCTGCCCCTTCTCTTTCGGCGCAGTGGGAAAGCACATGGCGGAGAAAGAACAAGTGAATGAAGACAGCAGCAGCAAAGACAAAAGCCCGGAGCCACGAATGTCCCGATCCCTGGGGAGATTTAAGACCTCTAAAATGTCCTTTGTAGAGATGGTGGAGATGGCGGACATCTTAAAGAGGGCCGACTATGATGGGAAGCATGGACCTTACCCAAACCCAAATGCGAGAAAGGCCAAGCTCATGATTAAAGTTGTGAGAAGCCTGCCGAAGAATTTTGGGGTACAGCGATCGAAGGATCAACTGAGGAAACGATGGTCAGACCTCAAATTGAGGGAGCACAATCAGTACAGAAGAATCAAGAGAGTGCTGCAAAAAAGTAAGTATTTTGTCATGTGTTTCTATTATTATTATTAGGTTCGTGCTACTCCATGTGCTTTTCTTTACTGTTGTACAGTTTAAAATGGCAACTTTCAGGTTTGTGGGCACAGTAATCGTTCGTAGTAAACATCGTTTGTTCACCCACTAATACGATGTTTTTGGCAGATGCAGGTTAACTACATTTGTTCAGGCCTATTCAGGGCCGGTGCTACCACTAGGCAAACTAGGCAGCCGCCTAGGGCGCACTGCTGCCTAGGGTGCCCAGCCACTGGTGTTCCTACTCTCTTCTCTCTGCAGCAAGCAACTAAATTTCAGCATCAGCAGGCAGCCGCCGCTCTGTTCGCACATAGTGTCAGAGGCGCAGCGGCGGCAGAGGACTGTGTCTGTGTCTTGACTCCCAAATGAATGGAAGCAAGCAAACATGCATTGATGGGCGCTGGTAGCCTGCATTGATGGGCGCTGGTAGGCTGCATTGATGGGTGCTGGTAGGCTGCATTGATGGGCGCTGGTGAGGCTGCATTGATGGGCGCTGGTGAGGCTGCATTGATGGGCGCTGGTGAGGCTGCATTGATGGGCGCTGGTGAGGCTGCATTGATGAGCGCTGGTGAGGCTGCATTGATGAGCGCTGGTGAGGCTGCATTGATGGGCGCTGGTGAGGCTGCATTGATGGGCGCTGGTGAGGCTGCATTGATGGGCGCTGGTGAGGCTACATTGATGGGCGCTGGTGAGGCTGCATTGATGGGAGCTGATGAGGCTGCATTGATGGGAGCTGGTGAGGATGCATTGATGGGAGCTGGTGAGGATGCATTGATGGGAGCTGGTGAGGCTGCATTGATGGGCGCTGGTAAGGCTGCATTGATGGGCGCTGGTAAGGCTGCATTGATGGGCGCTGGTAAGGCTGCATTGATGGGCGCTGGTGAGGCTGCTTTGATGGGCACTGGTGAGGCTGCATTTGATGGGCACTTCATGAAAAAGGTGGAGTATACATTAGCAGGGAAAAGGGGGTCAGGGGTAGAGCCAAAGGGGGGGTGGCAAAATTAAGTTTTGCCTAGGGTGTCAAAAATCCTTGCACCAGCCCTGGGCCTATTTGTATTCAAAGAAGTTTAGTACATTGTTGTCTAGATGGGATTGTAACTAGAATGAAATGCAAACTTTATTCAGTGTAAGGAGAGGACACTCAGCAGCTGTTTACACATCTGGATGCAGGAGCACTAGTGTGGGACACCAGAACATACTTTTTAGGGTGTCCCACACAGGTGCTCCAGTGGATACTATGGGGTGTCTCCATGTGTGATACTTTACCAAAAAAGTTAATTATTCCAGCTTTGGAAAGAGAAAAAACAGACAAATGTACGACACTTCCAAGCAATGTTTCATATTCCTATTTCAAATATCTGTGTTAAGTTAAGTATACCTTTATTTTATTCACGTAGGGGAGAAAAGACTCGGGACGTCTGAGGTCACAGGGACCCCCCCCCACTAGTTTATGAACTGGGCGAAATGGTGACCACAACAGGTGAGTATCTGAGACCACAGCTTCAGGTAATAGATGTATGCCTGCATATTTATAATACATGGTGTGTTTTTTAATTTGAGGTGATGTGGATGTTGTGGAAGAAGAAACACATTTCACAAGTGCACAGATCCTCATCGGGGAGATCATGGTGTGCAATCAGGATTTACAGAAGATCAAGGAAGACATCAATGATGTTGAAAAAAGACTCAAAAACATCATTGATGTTTTAGGCAGAATCGAAAATACACCAACATTTAGCAAATTGTTTTTAGAAAAATGTTGAAAGCCAAATTTAAAGATGCACACAGTGTGTCAACATGTGCTATCTGCCATCAATGTATGCGTTTTGTGGGTGCAACCCCTTCCTCACAACTAAAGTAGATGAGAGGAAGGGGTTGCACCCCTGAAACATGTCCATTGATCCCCCATGATGGGAGCTAGCACATATTGACATGAGGCATGGGATCAGGAGGGAAATCCACATTTTGACTCTCAAATTGTGTGCTTCTTCAAAATTTGGCTTTCACAGGGGTGACATCACCCCATCTGATGAAGGCAAGATCAACACAGTTTGGACATACTAATGTCTGATATTGCCTTCAATTACTCAAAGTTGAACTTTGTAAGTTCCTGAGTTGTGTATTGTTTTATGGTTTAAAAAACATGCCTGTTTACCACAAAAAGGATATTTCTACTGTCAAAAAAAAAAATTAATTTTTAAAAATACGTTGGTTTGTTAAAAAAACCCTTTTCTAAACGCACATGTGAATGTGCACAGAGTAAAAAATTTTCTACTCAACAATGTGTGGCTTCTTCTTTCAATGCTCAATAGCAGTTTTTTGCTTAAGTTCTTGGTTACAGTGGCAATGGAGGTTATTTACTAAAGGCAAATCCACTTTGCACTACAAGTGCATTTCAGTGCAGTTTCGGTGCACTTTCAAGTGCACTTTTGCAGTGCACTTGTAGTGCAAAGTGGATTTTCCTTTAGTAAATAACACCCACAGTGCTTTATCATTTTCATCAGGCCATTTTTGTCACTCCAAAAAATAAATTCATGGTGCTGAAAATGATGAATATTTTTATCATTAATGCATTACATACATTAACAACAAAAACAAGGTGTGTGCGTAGCAGAACCACAACATAATAGTTAGCTGAAGAAGAGATTGTCACCTCATGTATCAAAGAAATTACGTTTGCACTATTGAAGAAAATTGGCAAAAAAAAAGCCCATTGGATAACCTAGGAGACAGCTAAAAGAAACACAAGCAGTAAATCAAAGAAAATATTATTTCATTTTAAAATACAAATTTAGTTAAAAGCCCATTGGATAACCTAGGAGACAGCTAAAAGAAACACAAGCAGTAAATCAAAGAAAATATTATTTCATTTTAAAATACAAATTTAGTTAAAAAAGGTTTCTTAAACATTTTGTGGCATATCAATGGCCCCCCTACCCGCAAAGTACTTCATATATTTTAGACAGACCTTGCGGGCGCTTTGGGGGGCAAGCTAGGACGGCCAGCTTCAAGCGCCGTCAGGGTTTGGTCTTGAAATCCGGCCTCAGACCCAACTGAGGCCACGTAGTTCATAGAATTTCTCCTTAAAAAGTTGTGGAAAATGCAGCATGCAAGGATTATATGGTTAAGTTTATATTCCGCCATGTTGATTGTAAGGTAAGGTAAGGAATAGGCGGAACCGGCTGGCCATTATCCCGAAAGCATTCTCCACCACTCTTTTGGCTCTGGCCAGCCGGTAGTTAAAAACCCTCTGGTCTGGGTTGAGGGTCCTCATCGGGAACGGCTGCATCAGTTGATCACCCAGCCCAAGCGCTTCATCAGCGACAAAGACAGACCAGCCACGTTGTCTTCCGGAGGTGGCAATTCCAAGCCACCACTCTGGAGTCGTCCGTAGAACTCGTTCTGGGCGATGACTCCACCATCTGACATCCGCCCATTATTCCCTACGTCCACATAGTGAAAATCATATGTCGCCGACACCACCGCCAACATCACAATACTATTAAACACCTTGTAGTTGGAATTGTATGACCCCGAGTTGGGGGGTGGGACTATGTGGACGTGTTTCCCATCGATTGCCCCTCCACAGATGGGCAAATTGGGAAGCCACAGTCTGCCATTCCTGTGGCGTTGAAGGAAACTGTGGAGTGAAACAAGAAAAAAAAAAAATAGGACTTTTGCACATAACATTGCAAGCAGATTAGACACAAACATTCTTGGCCAACATAAGTATAACATTTATTTGAAGGAGTATTTAAAGAAAAAAAATCTAAGATCCACTTATCAGATTCCTCACCCCCTCTGATGTCCCATTGTAAAAATTTTAGGAGGGGGGATGTTTTGGACAGGTAACCCTCTCCACTTCATTGAGAGATTAATGCATAAATAATGTGTGTTACTTTGGCCAGACCCTCCGTTACTATTGGCAGCCCACTGGACAGGTAAGAAGTGTCATAATCCAAAAATATGAATACACACTGTCCAAATTGAAGCACATTTTTACATTCTGCAATTACCTATCAAGATAATAGTAGAACAAAACTTTAAACAGTACCATTAGAAAGTATTCAGGCAGGCCATTTCACTACATGCTTTGGTGAATTCATTCATAAATATAACCACAAAAGAGGTAGGTATAGTGTGTATGGGTTTGGCAAAGTCAGAAGATAGAGTATTGGTATCGGTTGACTTAGCGGTTGGGGGGAGGGAGGGTTCCAAATGATTTTGTGACCCCAAAAAAAAGCCTCTGGCACTCAGCCTGAATTTAAGGACACAAATAACATTTGTACACATTTTAGGGGGTGTTTAGGGTAAAGCACTATTATGGAGCTGACAAAATACATTGTTAAGTGACTAGGCTAGGTGTGTATGGGCCCAGGATAGCATGCTGGGGAGGTTAGTGAAGCCAAATATGCATGAAGGACAAAAGAGGAACTTTAAAAACTCCCAGCATGCATGAGGACAAAGGGGATATTCACAGCATATTACAATCATGGTAATTAGGGAATGATGAAAGAAATACAATATATTAGAAAACGTTAAATACATATAATGTGATGTTAAAGGAGAAAACTTACCTTAATATAGTCTTTCTGCAGGACCTGAATGATGGCAGAACAGGTCTCTGGAATAATGATCCCCAGAGCCTGGGGGGAGATGCCTGTCGAGAACTTGATGTCCTGCAGACTTCTCCCCGTCGCCAAGTACCGCAAGGTGGCTACTAGCGTCTGTTCAGGAGTGATGGCTTGCCACATGCAGGTGTCCTGCTTCGTAATATAAGGGGACAGCAAAGCCAACAGACGGTGAAAAACAGGGTCCATCATCCGGACATAATTCGTGTAATCATCAGGATTCTTCTCACGGATCTCCCGCAACAAAGGCATGCGCGAGAATTTGTCATGCTGGAGCAACCGATTCTTTGTTCATGAACTCCTCCTCCCCCTGTTCATGGACTGGGCTTGGGTCAAAGTAAGAACCCCAACACCAATCCCCTGCACTGCACGAACTCTACGATGAGTATGTACCCACAACATGGCTTCAAACCGGTCGGCTGGTCAGAACGAACTAACAGAACACACTGAAAATCAGAAAGGCCTGAGAAGAGCGAGGTGAAATTCAGAAACGGGCAGACAAGAATGCACTGAAAATCAAGTACGTAATATAAAAATACGCACTGAAAACCAGATACGAACTGACTACACGCACTGAAAACCAGATACGAACCCACAAGCACAAACTGAAGAGCAGTAACGATCTGAAAAGCACGAGGCTGAAAAGCGCAAATCGTCTCTCACCAAACTTCTACTAACACGAGATTAGCAGAAGGAGCCCAAAGGGTGGCACACTGGCTATTGAACTTCCTCTTTATAGTGCCGTCTTACGTGTTGTACGTCAGCGCGTTCTTGACGATCGGAATTTCCGACAACATTTGTGCGACTGTGTGTATGCAAGACAAGCTTGAGCCAACATCCGTCGGAAATAAATCCCAGGATTTCATTGTCGAAATGTCCGATCGTGTGTACGCAGCATTAGAGCTGTCATTCTAGTGACCATCTATAGTATTCCTTTTTTGCTGCTCCTCCAACTGCTACATATATGGTTTTGCAGGGATCTAGGGCAGGGTGGAGGAGCTGGGTCCGCATAGGCGGTAATTAGACACTCCCAGACAAAGGGAGGACTTTGACATGTAAGGAAGTAGGGGCTGTGCTGTGGAGTTGACCCTCCTGGATTAGACATATTTTATAGCAATTTCAAAGGCATATTGCAAGTGAATAACAGAACAATTTATGGAAATAAGCACTTAAAATACTTGATTTTCCAGTGCTTTTACCTGCATTTTTTAAAATTGGTGAATTGGTGACAGGGTCTCTTTAATGGCTTCAATAGCTACTCATTTTAAAACAACATCCTTTTTTTCCATTAGACTCCAGTTCATGTTTAAAGGAAGAATAGAGCTACTGTGGCTTTAATGTGAACATGAGTGAAATAATTAGATAATTCACTAATGGTTTACAGATATTCCCCTCAATGTCTTTGTTCCCCCTTAGTTTCTGGATGATCTCATTTTCTTACATTCCCAGGCAAGAATCGGGAATCTCTGTGGCCACAAAGGCATTTATCAGCTGGTGGAGACGCAGCTCTTGCCATTCACTCTGGACACCGATGTCCTGTCAATGGGTCCTGTGTTCCACAATGAATGACTCTTTGTCCTCTACCTGAGCAGTTTAAAGGTAATCTCCTTGGTGGATTTCCTCTCAATAACAGGATACAGATGTTCCGAGTCCCGCGCGCACAGAGCATGAAAAGGCTCATAGATGACATCACCCCGAATACATCTGTAGCCACAAACATCACCCCAATACTGGGCATTATTCTGCCTGGGATGAAGGCACCAGATCCCTCATTCAACGTCCACTTATTAATACTGAACTGTGTGCTACTGCTGAATGTAAAGCATGTTCCTGTACCCACACAAACCCTTATCAGCCTTTAAGGGTTAAGTCCACCATTTGCAAAAAAAATAATAGCTGCATCTATATTTGCAGGAAAAAAAAGTGCATTTATTATTTGCAAAGCTTTGCAACGATAATTAGTGGATGGTGGGTGCAATGCACAGCCTCCTGTAGACTTTTCCTCCTGCTCTGAGTAGGTATTAATGTGGAGTTCCACCGACGTAAACATTTTGACGCTTTCCCCGACTTGTTCATTCCCCGACTTGTTCATTCCCAGACTTAGTTGGGGTAGGCGGAACACTTTGGTGGGGGTGGGTCAGCCACGCCTCTTGACCATTGACCTCTGGGGACCCGCCTGATGACCTTTGGAGGAGGTCCCTATTCCAATCCCTGAGTCCTAACCTTGTTCTTCAAAGGGAAACCCTAACCCCCTAACCCTAACCCCTAAACCCTAGCCCTAACCCTAATTTTATTATAAGGACATTTACCTGTCCAGGGAACCCACGTTGTCGCCACCCCAGCCGATCTTCAGGTCGACTCCCAGGTGCTGCCGCCGCCATTGCTTTTAAGGGAACCAGGCAGTGAAGACTTTCGGCTTCATTCCTGGTTCTCTCCTGCGTATGCGCGAGTCACGTTCTGATTGGTTCCTGCTGTCTTCTGGGACCTGTGTGTCTCCCAGAAGACAGCACAGGGGGGGGAGAGGGGGATTTGCCGGACATTGCGTAAATCGTAGCAATCTTTCCCCGGAAGTGGGCGCAGATACCTGGATTTGACAGGTATCTGCTCCCCCTACCCCCTGAAAGGTGCCAAATATGACACTGGAGGGGGGAGGAATCCGAACAGCGGAAGTTCAATTTCTGGATGGAACTCCGCTTTAAATGTAGCCAGGAGCTGGCTATTGTAGCTGCAATTCAGAGACATTATGCAGCGCTGTTAATGTGGAGATGTCTCCCTCTAGTGTTGGCTTGGACTCCATATGTCATTCCCTGACAGACAGAAATCAAAAATCAATTTCACTGGCCAGAACTACAACCACCAGATTGCTGAGGAGGAAAGAACAGAGTGCTGGGAAAGGTTATAAAAAGGCTGACTTAGGCCTAGATCACTCTCTTGGGACGTTGGCCTAGATCTGCCAGCAAGAGTTCTGTGCCAGTGTGAGCTGCGGCCGAGTCGTGGCCTGCACGGACGGAAGACATACAGCTGCATCCCGAGGGACATCTGTGGACAGCATCGCTTCTTAGCGGCAGCGGTCTGGAGGCTGATCCAGATTCTTCAGCGTTACCTGCACTTCAGATCCGGGTAGGCTGTGGCGAGGTGTGATTAGAGGATAGGACACCATTTCTTGGCCAGGCCCCAGAGGGAGAGCCTGAAATCATCATCCTGGTCATCTGCATCGTTGCCAGCAACTTCTGTGGTGATCAGTGAGCGGGCACCTGCCCATTTGAACCCATAAACACTGCATATAGACATCATTGTCTTTGCCTGCATTTCTGACACTTGTAGTCCCACAGGAAGCAAGTTATTTATTACCCACAGACACTATATGCAGACAACTTTGCTTCGCTCACATCCCTGTCATCTGGACCCTACTGGGTACAATATTATTGAAGCTATATATATATATATATATATATATATATATATATATATATATATATAGTGTCCAGGTGCTTGTAAGTTAAACAGGAAAAGTTTGCAATTACAAGGAGTTGATTACACAACAGCTAAATTTGCTATTTAACCAGCCAAAGAATAATTTCCTTCATCATACTTGAGTGCTAGCTAAATATTTTATTTTAGTTATTATTAACCCCTTTTTGTTCTTTACTCATCTTACTAAGAGACTAATATTATTTAGCATAAGGGGCCTTCTCACAATTCTCTGGGACTCTATTTAAAGGAGCCTGCCAAACTAAATACAACCATTTGCTTAATGTTTGTTAGTAGTTGATGTTAGGTGCCTGTGGGCTGAGAAGATAGAGGGGAGTTGTCTGACATGGTCCTGTTAAGTGTCAGCCCCCTGCCTCTCCGCTGCCTGTTCACATAGGCTTCAAGGATTTAAAGGGATTGCATATGTACTGTGTTTCTTTGCATTTCTTTTTTGTTACTAAGTAGAGGTCTTTAGATTACACAATCACATTGCATACTAGTGCATTATTATTTCTAACAAGTTACCTTTATGACGTACAGTCTTATGTTATGCTTTTCTATGTGTCACTTTTGCCTCAGTAAACAAATCTAAACTGTTTTATTGACAATGTAGAAGTTCATTATTTTGGTGATAGTTGGTAAAAAATGGCTGAACCCAGGGTGTCAGAGGACTTGCAGAGTCGGGCAACCAGTGCGGTACAGATTCTATCAGCGGCCCTCACGAGGGTAGCGCTACATAAGTATGATCCTCTGCCCACTCTCCCCTCCGTGTTGCCGCCTAGAGAAGTGCTGGGCTGTATGTTCTTCAGCTGGCTGTGTGCCTACATCAGGAAAGAGCCTTGTGAGGGCCAGAGTGCTGAGCTACTGAGAGATTCTGCTGCTGAGGACAGGAGATCTGCTGCCTGCATGTGTGTCTGTGTCTACCCCAGGCAGAGCGGCTGAGTACCAGAGAGCAGGAGCTGAGCCTAGAGGCCTTGATCATGAGACTGAGTTACAGGCGCCGGGTTCCTGAGGACAGCAGACCACCATTCAGGACAAGTATCACGGTGTGCCAGGACTGGTGAGTGAATTCAGCTGTACTTATGTCCTCACTGTTAGTGACCCAATACAGACTGCCCTGTTTTTCCTATCAGCCCAAAAGTAGTTCACTGCATGCAGTTCTAAAGAGATGGCAACAAGTGCAGTATTGTACAGTTTAGGCCCCAACGTTAGCTGGCTGAAGCAAGTCAAGCGACATATATTGGACAGTTACTTTAAAGGGCCAACCAGGTCTCAGGAGAATATATATATATATCCCAGCCTATATGTAAGAGGTATATATATATAGTGGGGACTGAAAGCATTCAGATCCCCTTGAATTTTTCACTCTTTGTTATATTGCAGCCATTTGCTAAAATCATTTAAGTTCATTTTTTTTCCTCATTAATGTACACATAGCATCCCATATTGACAGAAAAACACAGAATTGTTGACATTTTTGCAGATTTATTAAAAAAGAAAAACTGAAATATCATATGGTCCTAAGTATTCAGACCCTTTGCTCAGTATTTAGTAGAAGCACCCTTTTGATTTAATACAGCCATGAGTCTTTTTGGGAAAGATGCAACAAGTTTTTCACACCTGGATTTGGGGATCCTCTGCCTTTCCTCCTTGCAGATCCTCTCCAGTTCTGTCAGGTTGGATGGTAAACGTTGGTGGAGAGCCATTTTTCGGGCCTTTCCAGAGATGCTCAATTGGTTTTAAGTCAAGGCTCTGGCTGGGCCATTCAAGAACAGTCACGGAGTTGTTGTGAAGCCACTCCTTCGTTATTTTAGCTGTATGCTTAAGGTCATTGTCTTTTTGGAAGGTAAACCTTCGGCCCAGTCTGAGGTCCTGAGCACTCTGGAGAAGGTTTTCGTCCAGGATATCCCTGTACTTGGCCGCATTCATCTTTTCCTCGATTGCAACAAGTCATCCTGTCCCTGCAGCTGAAAAACACCCCTACAGCATGATGCTGCCACCAGGATGCTTCACTGTTGGGACTGTATTGGACAGGTTATGAGCAGTACCTGGTTTTCTCCACACATACCACTCAGAATTAAGGCCAAAAAGTTCTATCTTGGTCTCATCAGACCAGAGAATCTTATTTCTCACCATCTTGGAGTCCTTCAGGTGTTTTTCAGCAAACTCCATGGGGGCTTTCATGTGTCTTGAACTGAGGAGAGGCTTCCGTAGAGACCACTCTGCCATAAAGCCCCAACTGGTGGAAGGCTGCAGCGATGGTTGACTTTCTACAACTTTCTCCCATCTCCCGACTGCATCTCTGGAGCTCAGCCACAGTGATCTTTGGGTTCTTCTTTACCTCTCTCACCAAGGCTCTTCTCCCCCGATAACTCAGTTTGGCCGGGCGGCCAGCTCTAGGAAGGGTTCTGGTCGTCCCAAACATCTTCCATTTAAGGATTATGGAGGCCACTGTGCTCCTAGGAACCTTAAGTGCAGCAGAATTTTTTTGTAACTTTGGCCAGATCTGTGCCTTGCCACAATTATGTCTCTGAGCTCTTCAGGCAGTTCCTTTGAACTCATGATTCTCATTTGCTCTGACATGCACTGTGAGCTGTAAGGTCTTATATAGACAGGTGTGTGGCTTTCCTAATCAAGTCCAATCAGTATAATCAAACACAGCTGGACTCAAGTGAAGGTGTAGAACCATCTCAAAGATGATCAGAAGAAATGGACAGCACCTGAGGTAAATATATGAGTGTCACAGCAAAGGGTCTGAATACTACCATGTGATACCACCTAGGACCATGTGATATTTCAGTTTTTCTCTTTTAATAAATCTGCAAAAATGTCAACAATTCTGTGTTTTTCTGTCAATATGGGGTGCTGTGTGTATATTAATGAGGAAAAAAAATGAACTTAAATGATTTTAGCAAATGGCTGCAATATATCAAAGACTGAAAAATTTAAGGGGGTCTGAATACTTTCCGTCCCCACTGTATTTATATTCATACATAGTGCGCTTTGGTACAACTGCTAGTGATTTACTATGTAAGAGGTACTGTGAGACTTTACTGTTTATATTGTTCATGGTTCAAATGGTTTCCTCCTGCAAAGATCTCCCCAGAATTGCCTGGGAAAAGTTATGTCTTTCCTCCTCTGTTGTGCAGGGAACACTAGTGGGGAACTCCACAGCTCCTTTAGCCTCACTTCACTTGCATTGCACTGTGCCCCTTTAAGGACTACATTTTCCAGAATCCATGGCGGCTGCTGCATAGCAAGTCCTCTTGCCACTGATTGGCTCAGATCCTCTGCTGCCAGGAGGGAGGAGGACAGGAGCATAGGGGGGATTTTACAGAGTCTGCTCTGCTAACATACAAAGGAAATGAGGGGGTGAGAGGAACACAGCCTGCTCTGCTCACACAGCAGGGAAAGGAGGGGTAAAAGCCAGCTGTTGCACTACACATGGAAGTCCAGGCTCTACTACTGCTCACAGTGTGGGGGGGAGGAGTAAGACCAGCCATACACGGTTCGAATCTCGGCCAGTTCCACAGGAACCAGCCAATATTTGAACTGTGAATGGGCATGCTGAATGTACCAAGTTGATTGATCAACTTGGGTACAACCAGCCTGCCGGATTCTCTTGCGATTAACGCTAGCAGCTGGTATAGCCGCTAGCAATAATCACTGTCTTCTCCCGGTGGGGATGGCATCCCCCATCCGCCCCCCCGCCAGGAAAAGACTGCTGATTTCCCTGTCAACACTGTCTGTGGCTGTAGGAAAGAAATTTGCACTGTGTATGGCCAGCCAATGACCCCATACACACTATTAGATTTTCTGCAGATTTTTGCCTTCAGATTTACCAAAACCATGTAGTGCAAGCGCTTGCCTCATTGCATACAAATTGAAAATCTTAAGGTTTGATCTCATATTATATGGTTTTGGTAAATCTGAAGACAAAATTCTGCAGAAAATCTAATAGTGTGTATGGGGTCTAAGAGAGAGATGCACATAGCCACTCGGCTACACGGACCTATTTGTGTGGGCACAGCCAGCAAAATTCAAAACTGACAACTGCCACCAAGGAGAGGAACCCCCACACGCTGTCAGAGGGGAGTCAGTTTGGCACTGTGTTATATATTACACACTAAATATACAGTAGATATAACATGCTGTAAGGGCTGGGCTCCTAGGTGTTTCACGGGTGGTGAGAAGGTGATATGTTGCCTCCTCACGGCTTGTTTTAACCCCCTAAATGCTGCACTACTGCACCATGGCAGTCGCAGTACAGACCCAGTCACTTGAATGGGTCGTGTTCTGGGGGCAGTAGTGCCCGCCCAACTTGACAGTGGGTGCAATTCCTGACTTTGCAGTTTAGGGGGCAGACAAAATTTTTGTCAGCCCTATGCTAGAAAATTACTTAGAACCCCCAAACATGATAGGTTTTCTGAAAGCATAGCCCTGGAGAATAAAATGGTGTCTGATGCAATTTTTCAACTTACATGTTATTTGCACAGCCGATTATCAAACTCAAATTGGTCTTCCTCTTCTCAGTTCTCTGGCTGGTGTTCCTGGGCCTCTCCCTTGTGTTGAGTTCCCCCCCACAGCAAACAGCTAGCTATGGGTGCACCCAAGCTGAGCTGTAGCTCCGTGTGTCCATTAAGACACGGAGCTGCGGTTCGGTCACGTCCCTCTCTCTCTCCTGATTGGCTAACTGAGTTTGATTGACAGCAGCGGGAGCCAATGGTGCCACTGCTGTGTCTCTCTCTGCCTCTCTGTGTCACCAATTAGGAGGGAGAGTCCCGGAAGGCCGAGGGACTCGTGGACATTGCTGGATAAAGATGCCGCTCAGGTAAGTATTATGGGGGGGGCTGATGCACACAGAAGGTTTTTTATCTTAATGCATAGATCAACAAGTAATTGATCATGAAGGTTAAAAGAAGCTGTATCACGCTTCATAGAAACAAACATTGTGCTTGGTTGAGTAAACTGTCCTGGTCTTAGTCTCCCAAAGAATGGGGAAGTCCAAGAGCAGTCAAGTTGTGCAAGAAATGTTTAATTCTGTATAAAATGGTGCTCCACTTTGTATGCTTTGCTAATGTTTTGCACACTGCACTCAAATTCTGCACACGGCACTAATAATGTTTTGCACCCAATCACACCATTCAATTACATATTAACACTCTATAAACTCTGATAAGAAGTTAGTCTGCTTGCCTGTAGTTGTTGTAAGGGTTAAGGTAAGAAAAAAAAAAAATCTGCACCCACCCCCTTATACTTACCTGAGCCCAATCTCAATCCAGGGTTTGTGTCTCTCTCTCCTCATTGGTTCAGACATGGCCGTTGGCTCCTGCTGCTGTCAATCACAGCCAGTGTTAAGGGAGCGGGGCGGGGACAAGCTGCTGTGTGTCTTTTGGAAACAAGCTACATGTTAACACTAAAAATACTGGATGAACCCTCTGCACAATGCTACACCCTTTCAAGCACATGTGTGAACTAAATATCCCTATTTTTTATTGCAAAGCTTACTTGAATGGGTATAGTAGTGTGCAGAGGGTCCATCCAGTATTTTTAGTGTTAATGTGGATACACCCCTTTAGCACCTGGTAGATTATATGCATGTAGAAGCTATTGGGTTCTGAGCACAGGTATATCTTGTCTCTGTTGTATTGCAGGTCAGTGGCCAGACCTAAACCTAGTAGCTCTTCCCCATTTTGTGTCTGTTTGCTCCATGTTGGCATTGTGTCCACTGTCCACAGAAGCAGAGCAGAGTAGGACAGGCTAAAAAGGAATTACTTTGACGCAGTTGATCAGCTTAACCTCTTCAGCCCCAGAAGATTTGGCTGCTGAATGACCAGGCCATTTTTCGCGATTCGGCACTGCGTCACTTTGACAATTGCGCGGTCGTGCGATGCTGTACCCAAACAAAATTGACCTCCTTTTTCCCCACAAAAAGAGCTTTCTTTTGGTGGTATTTGATCATCTCATTATTTTTTGCGCTATAAACAAAAAAAGAGCGACAATTTTGAAAAAAACACCAATATTTTGTACTTTTTGCTATAATAAATATCCCCATATTAGCTAATTTTTTCTCAGTTTAGGACGATATGTATTCTTCTACATATTTTTGGTAATAAAAATTGCAATAAGCGTATGTTGATTGGTTTGTGCAAAAGTTATAGCGTCTACAAAATAGGGGATAGATTTATAGCATTTTTATTATTTTTTTTTTTTTTTACTAGTAATGGCGGTGATCTGCAATTTTTATCGTGACTGCGACATTATGGCGGACACATCGGACAATTTTGACACATTTTTGGGACCATTGGCATTTATATAGCAATCATTGCTATATAAAGGCATTGATTACTGTAAAAATGTCACTGTCAGTGAAGGGGTTAACACGGGGGGGGGTGATCAAGGGGTTAACTGTTCCCTGCTAAGTGTTCTAACTGAAGGGGGGATGGGACTGCCTAGGGGAAGAGACAGATCAGGGTTCATACTTGGTATGAACACAAGATCAGTCTCTTCTCCCCTCAGAGAACCGGGATCTGTGTGTTTACACACACAGATCCCGGTTCTCGCCATGTCACGAGCGATTGCGGGAGCCCGGCAGTCGCGACACTCGCATTGGCTCCAGGCGCGCGCCCCTAGTGGCCACAAATAGAAGCGACGTAACATAACGGCGATCCGCGCAGCCGAACCATGTTGCCACAGTACAACTGCGGTGGCTAATCGGCAAGCGGTTAAACATGTATTGCAATATGTGTGAATAAATATCCCTATTTTTTATTACAAAGTTTGCTTGAAAGGGTGTATAGCAGTGTGCAGAGGGTCCATCCAGTATTTTTAGTGTGTGTCTTAAGGACACACAAAGCCAGCTCAGTAGCGAGCATGCACCAGTATCCCCTATTGTGAGCACTTGGTGGGAGGGAGCTTTGGAGCGCTGTTGGGCCCTGAGAAAAGGAGAATTGGGGCTGCTCTGTGCAAAAGCATTGCACAGAGCAGGTAAGTATACCAAGTTTGTTATTTTAATAAAATGTAACCTTTCAAATCACTTTCAGTTACGCCCTTTGTAAACTTGAATCAGGGGTCTCCAAATTTTCTACACATAGGTCCAGTATATTATCCTTCAGACTATAGGAGGGCTGGACTGTGGCTAGTGGGAGTGGAAAATGCCTGGTCGCTTGGTGATCAGTGAAGGTAAAAAAAAAAAAAATACCTAGGGGTTAATTTACTAAAGCTGGAGAGTGAAAAATCTGGTACAGTTCTGCATAGAAAACAAACAGCTTCCAGGTTTTATTGTTAAAGCTTAATTGAAAAAGCTGATGTAAGAAGCTGATTGGCTACCATGCACAGCTGCACCAGATTCTGAGTGCTCCAATTATAGTAAATATCCCCCTTTGTGTCTGTGGTCAATAGGAGGAGAAATAATGCCTCATTGGTATTAGTGGGAGGAACAGTGCCCCTTCATTGATGTCAATAGAAAGAATAGTGGCCCATCTTTGGTACCAGAAGAAGGAATAGTGCCCCATCTTTGGTGCCAGTGGGAGGAATAGTGCCTCATCGTTGGTGCCAGTGGGAGGAATAGTGCCTCATCGTTGGTGCCAGCGGGAGGAATAGTGCCTCATCGTTGGTGCCAGCGGGAGGAATAGTGCCTCATCGTTGGTGCCAGCGGGAGGAATAGGGCTCTATTATTGGTGCCAGTTGGAGGAATATTGCCCCATTGTTGGTGCCAGTGGGAGGACTAGTGTCCTATCACTGGTGCCAGTGGGAGGAATAGTGCCCTATCATTAGTGCCAGTGGGAGGAATAGTGCCTCATCGTTAGTGCCAGTGGGAGGAATAGTGCCCATTTGTTGGTGTCAGTGGAAGGAATAGTGCCTCATCATTGGTATCATTGTCAGGAAAAGTTTTCCAACATTTATATCAGTTGAAGGAATAATGCCCCATTGTTGGTGTCAGTAGAAAGAAAAGGGCCCTAAGGTTGGTGTCAATGAGAGGAAATATGCCCCACCTTGGGTGTCAGTGGAAAGAATGGTGCCTCATTGATGTCTGTAGCAATAATGCCTCATATCAATGACAGAAATAGTGCCCCAAGGGCTGGATAAAGGCAGGCAAAAGGCCACATTTGGCCCACAGGCCTCAGTTTGGAGACCACTGCCTTAAATGTACAATAATATTAATGGGATACCTACGTAAGCATGGATATAAATGTGTAACTTTTTATGCTTGTTCCCTACTGCAGTAGTTATTATTGATTTGGAACCACTGATCAATGTTAGGATAGGAGTAAATTTTCATGACAATGTTTCTGGACAACCTGTCCTTGTCTCATGATGCAAATCTACCAATCATGTCTGACGTATTGTACATGTGAGTGCTGGACACACACATTGTGCATATGTTTTGGGGGATGCTCCCATTCCTTTCTAAAAGGCTCCTGGCACACATCAATGCTGTAAACACACCTGATCCTTTAGCACACAACATAACATGTAAGCACATGTGTCTTGCAGTGATTTGGGGAAAAGAGACAGCTAATTTATTTTGATACGTGGATGCTCATGGCGGACCCATAGGGCCCTTGATGAAAGGTCCATTATTCTGTTTGCTTAGATGTTCCCGTGTGCATTTTTTGAGTCATATTTTTTCACGGGTGCGAAATGCACCAAAAATGCGACAAAAATGCACATGCGTTTTTTCCATGTTTTTGCAACAGAGCAGTATTAAAATAGCCTTACTGTGCATTTTACTATTTTAAGCAAGACTTTCTTCCTGTAAATAAATAGCATCACCATTAGGGATGAGCTTCGTGTTCGAGTCGAACCCATGTTCGACTCGAACATCGGCTGTTCGATCGTTCGCCGAATTGCGAACGATATGGGCCGTGCGCGCCAAATTCGTGTGGCGCGTCACGGCCCATAATTCACTGCGGCATCGCAGTGCATTGCTTGCTGATGATTGGCCAAGCATGCACTATGACCCGCATGCTTGGCCAATCACAGCGCCGCCTTAACAGAGAGCCATAATTGGCCAAAGCCAAGGAGGCTTTGGCTAATTATGGCTCAGGGGATTTAGTACATGCCCCACACTATATAAGGCCGCCTGCACGGCGGCCCTGTGCAGTGTGTTCCGGTGTGCTTAGAGAGAGAGAGAGACAGTGTCATTTCATTTGAGTTAGCTAGATTAGGCAGGACAGTCAGTCAGTTAGCTGCACTTAAAGTGTATTGTGTATATATATGCATCCCAGGTGTTGCATATATATATATATATACACTGTATTCAGTTTAGCTAGATCCGTTCCTGTTATCTTCTAGACTATTTACATTTAGTGCAGTGCGTCCTGCTCACAGTGTTCAGCTAGATCCGTTCCTGTTATATTCCTACTGACAGGCAGGCTTGTCTTGTTACAGTATTTTGAAGAAAATTACTGGTGTTCTTTTGATCCTATTAGTACCACAGTCAGGCAGCTAGACTATTTACATTTAGTGCAGTGCGTCCTGCTCACAGTGTTCAGCTAGATCCGTTCCTGTTATCTTCTTACTGACAGGCAGGCTTGTCTTGTTACAGTATTTTAAAGAAAATTACTGGTGTTCTTTTGATCCTATTAGTACCACAGTCAGGCAGCTAGACTATTTACAGTTAGTGCAGTGCATCCTGCCCACAGTGTTCTGCTAAACCTACAAGTAAGTGGGGTGCGTCCTGCTCACAGTGTTCAGCTAAACCTACAAGTTAGTGGGGTGCGTCCACCTCACAGTGTTCAGCTAAACCTACAAGCTAGTGGGGTGCGTCCTGCTCACAGTGTTCAGCTAGATCCGTTTCTGTTATCTTCTTACTGACAGGCAGGCTTGTCTTGTTACAGTAAATACAGCTACCTGAAGAAAATTGCTGGTGTTCTTTTGATCCTATTAGTACCACAGTCAGGCAGCTAGACTATTTACAGTTAGTGCAGTGCGTCCTGCTCACAGTGTTCTGCTAAACCTACAAGTTAGTGGGGTGCGTCCTGCTCACAGTGTTCAGCTAAACCTACAAGTTAGTGGGGTGCGTCCACCTCACAGTGTTCAGCTAAACCTACAAGCTAGTGGGGTGCGTCCTGCTCACAGTGTTCAGCTAGATCCGTTTCTGTTATCTTCTTACTGACAGGCAGGCTTGTCTTGTTACAGTAAATACAGCTACCTGAAGAAAATTGCTGGTGTTCTTTTGATCCTATTAGTACCACAGTCAGGCAGCTAGACTATTTACAGTTAGTGCAGTGCGTCCTGCTCACAGTGTTCTACTAAACCTACAAGTTAGTGGGGTGCGTCCTGCTCACAGTGTTCAGCTAAACCTACAAGTTAGTGGGGGGCGTCCACCTCACAGTGTTCAGCTAAACCTACAAGCTAGTGGGGTGCGTCCTGCTCACAGTGTTCAGCTAGATCCATTCCTGTTATCTTCTTACTGACAGGCAGGCTTGTCTTGTTACAGTATTTTAAAGAAAATGGCTGGTGTTCTTTTGATCCTATTAGTACCACAGTCAGGCAGCTAGACTATTTACAGTTAGTGCAGTGCGTCCTGCTCACAGTGTTCTGCTAAACCTACAAGTTAGTGGAGTGCGTCCTGCTCACAGTGTTCAGCTAAACCTACAAGTTAGTGGGGTGCGTCCACCTCACAGTGTTCAGCTAAACCTACAAGCTAGTGGGGTGCGTCCTGCTCACAGTGTTCAGCTAGATCCGTTCCTGTTATCTTCTTACTGACAGGCAGGCTTGTCTTGTTACAGTATTTTAAAGAAAATTGCTGGTGTTCTTTTGATCCTATTAGTACCACAGTCAGGCAGCTAGACTATTTACAGTTAGTGCAGTGCGTCCTGCTCACAGTGTTCTGCTAAACCTACAAGTTAGTGGGGTGCGTCCTGCTCACAGTGTTCAGCTAAACCTACAAGTTAGTGGGGTGCGTCCACCTCACAGTGTTCAGCTAAACCTACAAGCTAGTGGGGTGCGTCCTGCTCACAGTGTTCAGCTAGATCCGTTCCTGTTATCTTCTTACTGACAGGCAGGCTTGTCTTGTTACAGTATTTTAAAGAAAATTACTGATGTTCTTTTGATCCTATTAGTACCACAGTCAGACAGCTAGACTATTTACAGTTAGTGCAGTGCGTCCTGCTCACAGTGTTCTGCTAAACCTACAAGTTAGTGGGGTGCGTCCTGCTCACAGTGTTCAGCTAAACCTACAAGTTAGTGGGGTGCGTCCACCTCACAGTGTTCAGCTAAACCTACAAGCTAGTGGGGTGCGTCCTGCTCACAGTGTTCAGCTAGATCCGTTTCTGTTATCTTCTTACTGACAGGCAGGCTTGTCTTGTTACAGTAAATACAGCTACCTGAAGAAAATTGCTGGTGTTCTTTTGATCCTATTAGTACCACAGTCAGGCAGCTAGACTATTTACAGTTAGTGCAGTGCGTCCTGCTCACAGTGTTCTGCTAAACCTACAAGTTAGTGGGGTGCGTCCACCTCACAGTGTTCAGCTAAAGCTACCTGTAGAAGGTTGGTGGTGTTCTCATACTACAGGCAGGCAGTTGATTTTGCTAGCTGCAGTATCAGTACATATATATATATATATATATATATATATATATATATCCCAGCTTAGTGCAGCTACAGGCCATTAGTATGTCTGGAAGGCCAAGAAGGAGAGGCAGACAGTCACAAGCCAATAAGAGAGGGCAAGCAGGCTCTGTGTCTAGTGCTGGTCGTGGAGACGGTGCATCCTCATCAGCACGTGGCCATGGGACACGCTTGGCCTTTTTTTCGGCAGCTGGCCATGTTGAGCCGCAACATGCGGAAGACTTGGTCGAGTGGATGACCAAGCCGTCCTCATCCTCCTCATCCTCTCTCACCCATGCCCAGGGTACTTTGTCTGGCAAAGCAGCGGCCTCTTCCCTCGGCTCAATGTCATCAGTGACTCCTTCCCTAGCCCCACCATGTCCTCCTGAGGAGTCCCTCGACCTGTTTGACCACAGTGTTGGGTACATGCTCCAGGAGGATGCCCAGCGTTTGGAAGGCTCTGATGATGATACTGAGCTCGATGAAGGCAGTAACACGAGCACGGACAGAGGGGGTGCCCAAGAAGGACAGCAATCTGGCAGTCATGCTCCCCCTGCTGCAGCATACTGCCAGGTTTGCTCCAGTGATGAGGAGGGAGGGGATGATGAGGTCACTGACTCAACGTGGGTGCCTGATAGGAGAGAGGAGGAGGAGGCGGCACATCACCAACGAGGCAGGATGCCCTCCAGGGGCCAGCCTAAGGGCAGCACATTGACTGCATCACACCCCAAAGCTCCACATGTGCAGGGCGCTGCAGTCTCTGCGCGTTATTCAAAAAGTTCTTTGGTGTGGGCCTTTTTTGAGACGAGTGCATCAGATCGCACCGCTGCTATTTGCAACATATGTCTCAAGCGTATCTCGCGTGGCCAAAACATCTCCCGCTTGAGTACCACATGCTTGACCAGACATATGTTGACCTGCCATGCAGTTCGTTGGCAAGCGTATCTAAAAGACCCACACCAAAGAACAAAGAGGACCTCTGCTTGCTCCTCATCAGCTGAGATTTCCAACCCCACTAGACCTTCAGTCCTTTCTGAGACCTGCACTGAGAGGAATGAAGGTGTAGAATTAGGTGTGTCACAGCCACGTACTTGTGGGCAATCTGATTTTGGTACACCGACGTCAGATTGTACCAGGCAAATTTCCCTGCCCCAGCTGCTGCACCGCCGAAAGAAGTTTGCTCCCAGCCATCCACATGCCCAACGGTTGAATGCTAGCTTGGCAAAATTGCTAGCACTTCAACTGCTGCCTTTTCAGTTGGTAGACTCTGCCCCCTTCCGTGAGTTTGTGGAATGTGCGGTTCCTCAGTGGCAGGTACCCAAACGCCACTTTTTCTCACGGAAGGCGATTCCGGCTCTCTACCAGCATGTGGAGGGCAATGTCCATGCCTCGCTGGACAGGGCGGTCAGCGGTAAGGTGCATATTACCGCTGACTCATGGTCCAGCAGGCATGGACAGGGACGTTACCTAAGTTTCACGGCACATTGGGTGACTCTGCTGGCAGCTGGGAAGGATGCAGGACAAGGTGCAGTAGTGTTGGAGGTTGTTCCGCCATCACGCCTCCAAAATGCTAATGATTGTGACACACCTCTCTCCTCCACCCCCTCCTCTTCTTCTTCCTCCATGGCCTCTTCCTCGGAACCAGCGGTGCTCCGTAGTCGTTCAAGGGGCTACGCAAGTACGCAGGCCAAAAGATGCCATGCGGTGCTTGAGCTGGTGTGCTTGGGGGACAGGAGCCACACTGGGGCAGAGGTTCTGTCAGCTCTGCAGGGGCAGGTTCAGAGGTGGTTGACGCCACGCCAACTTAAGGCAGGAATGGTGGTTTGCGACAATGGCACCAACCTCCTCTCTGCCCTCCGACAGGGACAAATGACCCATGTGCCCTGTTTGGCTCACGTCCTTAACTTGGTGGTGCAGCGGTTCTTGGGCAGGTACCCGGGCTTACAGGATGTCCTGAGGCAGGCCAGGAAAGTCTGTGTGCATTTCCTCCGGTCATATAATGCCAGTGCTCGGCTGACGGACCTCCAAAAGGAGTTTAACCTGCCCAAGAACCGCCTAATCTGTGACATGCCCACCAGGTGGAACTCAACGTTGGCCATGCTGCAGCGGCTGCACACGCAGCAGAGGGCCATCAATGAGTACCTGTGCGACTATGGCACCAGGACAGGGTCAGGGGAGCTTGTTTTTTTTTCCCCACGCCAGTGGGCCATGATCAGGGATGCATGCACTGTCCTGTCACCATTTGAGGAGGCCACGAGGATGGTGAGCAGTGACAGTGCATGCATCAGTGACACTGTCCCCCTTGTCCACCTGTTGGAGCACACGCTGCGTGGAATAATGGACAGGGCACTTGAGGCAGAACAGAGGCAGGAAGAGGAGGACTTCCTTAGCTCTCAAGGCCCCCTTTATCCAGACAGTGTTCCTGCGTGCCCGCCGATCACACAGGAAGAGGACGAGGAGGAAGAGGAGGAGGAGGAGGAGGAAGATTGTGTCAGTATGGAGGTGGAGCCTGGCACTCAGCATCAGCAGCAGTCTTTAAGGGATCAGTCCCAAGAAACACATGGACTTGTACGTGGCTGGGAGGAGGTGGCTGCGGACCATGTCGTCCTTAGTGACCCAGAGGACTCCGGACCGAATGCCTCAGCAAACCTACGCTGCATGGCCTCCCTGATCCTGCAAAGCCTGCGTAAGGATCCTCGTATTCGTGGTATCAAGGAGAAGGACCAATACTGGCTGGCAACCCTCCTTGATCCACGTTACAAGGGTAAGGTTGCGGACCTTATCTTGCCATCGCAGAGGGAGCAGAGGATGAAACATCTTCGGGAGGCCTTGCAGAAAGGTCTGTGCAACGCGTTCCCAGAGACTGGGAGGTTACAAACTCCTGTTTCTGGACAACGTGTTGCTGAGGCTTCGGTCAGTCAAAGAAGGAGCGGTGGAGAAGGTGGCCGTCTGACCGATGCGTTCAGACAATTTTTTGGTCCGCAGCCCCAAGGTATGATCGGTTCCAGCAACCATCGCCAGCGTCTGTTTTACATGGTGCAGGAATACCTAGGGGCAAGATCAGACTTGGACAACTTTCCCACCGAAAATCCTCTGGGTTACTGGGTCTTGAGGATGGATCACTGGCCAGAGCTTGCACAGTATGCAATTGAGCTACTGGCCTGTCCTGCATCCAGCGTTCTTTCGGAACGCACATTCAGTGCTGCTGGAGGCGTGGTAACCGATCACAGGGTGCGTCTGTCCACTGACTCGGTCGATCGACTGACCTTCATAAAAATGAATGAGTCTTGGATCACCACCAGCTACCAAGCACCTGATGCTGATGTAACCGAATAATTTTTTTGGAAATCTCAGATCCCTTCAAAGACTGCCTATGCTGATGCTGAGTGACTATCCCTGAGTAATTATCCTCTTCCTCCTTAATCATCACGCTGATAGCTTGTAAGAACATTTTTGGTTCTGGGTGCCACCACCAGTGCCTAAGGCACAATTTTTCAGCCCCTGTTTAACAGGGGCGTGTAATTACGATTTTTGATGTAATACTTTGCAGCAGGGCTCGTTCCTGCATTCCAACAAAAGTATCTGTGAGGGGTTGCAGTGTTGTGGCACCAGCACCAGTGCCTAAGGCCTAATTTTTCAGCTCCTGTTCAACAGGGGCATGTAATTACAATTCTTGATCTAATATTTCACAGCAGAGCCCTGTGAGGGCTTACAGTGTTGTGGCCACAGCAACACCTAAGGCCCAAATTTCTGCTGAGTATATAGGGCAGGACCCTACTTTCAAACAACTAACTTACAAACGACTCCTACTTGCAAACGGAAGGAGACAACAGGAAGTGAGAATAAATCTACCCCTAGGAAGGGAAATTCTCTCCTGTAAGAGTTAATATGGGAAAAACATTTCTCCTTTCCACTGATGCTTTCCAATCCATTGGGACAAAAAGTGAGGTGAAATCTTCTGAAGAGGAGGAAAGACAGCAAAACAAATGTCACAGGGGTGATAACCCTTCCCTATGTTTTCCAAAAAGCTTAAAAAAGATTTTTTGGCTGGAGCTAAACACGTTAAAAATGTACCCGTTCAAAATTACAAAGAGATTCTACTTAACAACAAACCTACAGCCTGTATACTGCTGTTCAGAGTATATAGGGCCTGGTGGCCCCACACCTTTCCTTATTTTAATTTGGGTGCGGGGTTCCCCTTAATATCCATACAAGACCCAAAGGGCCTGGTAATGGACTGGGGGGTACCCATGCCGTTTGTCTCACTGATTTTCATCCATATTGCCAGGTCCCGACATTACATTAAACCCGCAAGCAGTTTTAAATGAGATTTTTTCCTTTAAAAATGACATTTGGTGCAGGGACTGTTCTAAACACGGGAAACACGCGTCACTTTACAGGCATACTATAGACACCCCTCAGGTACGATATTTAAAGGAATATTTCACTTTTTTTTTTTTACTTTAAGCATCATTAAAATCACTGCTCCCGAAAAAACGGCCGTTTTTAAAAGTTTTTTTTGCATTGATACATGTCCCCTGGGGTAGGACCCGGGTCCCCAAACCCTTTTTAGGACAATACCATGCAAATTAGCCTTTAAAATGAGCACTTTTGATTTCGAACGTTCGAGTCCCATAGACGTCAATGGGGTTCTAACGTTCGTGCGAACTTTCGGTCCGTTCGCAGGTTCTGGTGCGAACCGAACCGGGGGGTGTTCGGCTCATCCCTAATCACCATATACTAGACCAGTAAGGCTCCAAACCACAGTTGTCAGGCTGCCAGCTCAGGCCTGCAGATTTTACATAACGATGAGCAAAAATGAGTACTTTGGTAAGCTCGTCCTCTTCAGGGTTTCAGGATCAGAATCATCAATAGGGAAACTCTAGGATGTGCAAAATCAGGTGTAGCTGTGCATCGTAGCCAATCAGCCTTTAACTTCAACTTGCTCCATTAAGCTTTGACAAAAATCTGGAGACTAACTGGTTTCTATGCAGAGCTGCACCAGATTTTGCACGCTCCAGTTTTAGTAAATCAATGCCAGTATGTAGTGTATGTCATGTGTAGAGAGTATACACTATAAATGTTGCAATCTGCTAGGTGCTATTCCACTATTAGACAGCAGGTGGCAGATTTTCCAAAAAAATAACAATAATCTTGTTGAAAAACAGTAATTATTGGGAAAAAAATGTCTTCTACCGCTGTTGCTCTTGTTCTTTTTTATCCTCCCACCCAGAGAAGCCCACATGTAACGTAATATTGTTTCCAATACTGATTTATTTTTTAACAAGTTAGGTGCATTTTGCATTTTGGATGAAGTGGATTTTATTTTTTTGCTGTCCATGTCCTCCCTAGATTCACCCTTAAGTTTCCAAACTGATTCCCCCATCCACACATTTGATCTAGGAATCCTCCCTGCTGTAGCATTGTATTCGGACAATGGGGATACCTTTGTTGCCAGAATACACTGATCAGCTCTGAAACCGATTGGCTGCATGTGCAGATTAAAACAAAATTTTTGCACAAGCCCATTCAATAGACGTTGATCCTTAAATTGACTTCTCATGAACGAGAACAGTCATAGCTTGATCAGAATTTGGCTTGTCCCTGATGAACAGGCTAAATTTAGATCCACCTATGGCCAGCTTTACTGCTTGTTCCGGTGACAACTCTAATTAGGATTAAAAGTGAAAAAAATTCTCAACTGTCAGTTCCCACCAGAAGAGCGATAGATGGAAAATCTTTGATTGAGGACACCTGTTTTATTAACAATTGTCTAAGAGAATTTTCTTTGCCTTCGAAAAATTTCTTCTCACTTTGTTGTCTTCGATAAAAGACATGAAGGGAAATCTTTTCTAATGGATACAGAAAAAAATAAATCTTACAGGTTGTAACCATTCCATACTCTAGACCAGGTCTGAATTAAGCCTATATGATCTGGGGGTTCAGTAAAAAAGTCAGGGGGGATAATGTCAATACTGTGTGTGAGTCACTGACAGTCTGTCATACAGCCTCATAGCCTGGGAAATACTAATGTAGCAAGGTCCCAGGCCTCCTTTGGTCTGATGAGAACCTCTATGGCCAGAGATGGCTGACATCCTTCTGTACGTGGTGGGTTGGTAGGCATGGTGGGTGTAGGATGGTTAAAGTTATTGAGCGCCAGACACTTCTTGGATGCAAAAGAGGTTTTATTTCTCTTAACAGTCCTTTTTGTATTTTTGGAGGAGAGAGGGTTAGGGCCAGGACACCCTTAAGTAGTTGTAAGATTAATTTGGCAGATTCTGAGACTTTAATAGGAGGACAGCCATGCAAGGATAGGCATCCAGCAAGACACCAGATCTGCATGTGTAGGAATGCTGTCTCCTATGGCAACAGTCTTTAACAGTTCCAAACACAAGACTTAACAGTTCCTTCACTTTCATTACAATCGCTCCTTATAGTTCTCCAATAAACTGAGCTCCCGGTCTCTCACTAGACCCACTGATTCAGTGTCACAGGATCCCTTGAGCTCCTTCAATCTTCACGGTGGTATCTTCCTCAAGCATCACCCTCGCTTCTCTGCTGGGTGCCTAGCTTGGCACTCTAGATACCTCTCAAGCTTCACCCACGCTGGCCTGCTCGGTCCCTGGCTTGACAAGTCTTCTCTGCAAGCGTCACCTCCGCTGGCTGGGTCCCTGGCTTGATTCCCCATGAAGTTTCCTGATTCTTTACTGTCCTTGCTTGGTGAGAATACTGCTCCGGTACTTGCTTCAGTTACTCACTGTGGTCCCTGGTAATAAGGTGGATAGTTCCTTGCTGGCGATAGCTTCCCCTCTACCTCTGACCACGACAGGTTCTCCGGCCTGCAGAACCGTCACTTCTGGTTGGATTGCCAACCCTGCGCTGATCTCTTGCTTCTGGATAGGCCCTCAGACAGCCCAGCAGCCATATGTGCCTGGGATAGGCCCAATCTCCGGGCTAGCAGTCCGGGCAATACCACACACGTCCATCCAGACAGCCGTCCAGGTGGCACAGAACATAGATCACCTGACTCCACCCGAATATATAGATTCTCCCAGCAGGCCAGGGGATTCAAGAAAATCCCTGCCCATTGGCTGAGATACCCCATATACCCATAACCCGACCTTAGGTTGCTCTTCACATATCTAGTACCACCAAGTACCTGGCCACCTAGTGGTAGAGGAGAAAAGTGCAACAAGGCCAAACTTAAGGAAAAATCAATGAATCTCTAGCAATTAACCAGGATAACTACTCCTGGCAAGTAAATTTGTGAGGAGCAGCCCTGCCTAAACTTCAGGGTGCTACATCCTCCCCTTGCCCAGAAAACTACGTCTCGGAGTTTTCAGAAAAATAATTTGAGCTCCCAACCCTAAGAGCGAGTGTCCTGTCAAAAACTGGGATGGGTGGGGAAACAGGGAAAGAATAACAAGTAACAGTGTATGTGGCGTACCACATTAAACTAGACACATGAGACAGTAGATTCACATATCACAAGGAAATATAAAAAATAGTTATGTACAATTTTAAAAGTAAGCAAGAGCAATGGTATTGCTTCCTGACTATCTATCTAAAATATACAATAATAACAAGATATAGAAAGGATTAGGGTTGTCGTCCGGTTAGATCCCTATCTCTCCTTAGCCAAGGAAGATGAAAGAGAGTAAACAGCAATGCAAAATGCATCCTATCCTATGGTAACCTGGTGCAATATATATACATACAGTGGAACCTCAGATTACGAGTAACACGGTTAACAAGCGTTTCGCAATACGAGAAAGTATAAAGTACGGGAAGTGTCAAAAGACCAGGCCGATCCTCTCCCCTGAGCAGTGAGACTTGATGGTTCTTCCCCACATTGATAATACACACAACAACGCAGTCCATTGGAAGTGTAAAGGTTATTTGTCACCTTCCCACGGAGCCAGATGAAGTCTTGATGGAGCCAAAGCCAGTTGCTGCAAGGACAACGCCAAATGTAGCAAGATCCCAGGCCTCCTTTAACCACTTCAATACCAGGCACTTAGACACCTTCCTGCCCAAGCCAATTTTCACCTTTCAGCGCTGTCGCATTTTGAATGCCAATTGCGTGGTCATGCTACACTGTACCCAAACAAATTTTTTATCATTTTGTTCCCACAAATAGAGCTTTCTTTTGGTGGTATTTTATCACCTCTGGCATATTTATTTTTTGTGCAACAAATAAAAAAAGACCGAAAATTTTGAAAAAAAACAAGTTTTTCTTCGTTTCTGTTAAAATTTTTTGTAAATAAGTAAGTTTTCTCGTTCAATGATGGGAACTGATATGGCTGCACTGACGGGCACTGATAAGGTGGCACTGATGGGCACCGATGAGGGGGCACCAATGAGGTGGCACTGATGAGGTGGCACTGACGGGCACTGATGACAGGCACTGATAGGCGGCACTGATGGGCACTGATAGGTGGCACTGGTATGCGGCACTGATGGGCACTTATGGGTGGCACTGATAGGTGGCACTGATGGGTTGCACTGATGTCACTGATGGGTGGCACTGATGATATTGATGGGTAGCATTGCTGGGCATCACTGATGCCTGTTAGTACATACTGGTGCCAATCAGTGCCCATTTGTGGGCAATGATTGGCACAGATCGGGCATAATTTGCACATGTGGATGGCCATGGGGTACATACCTGGCCATCCACATGTTGCCCACTTCCCTGGTGATCCTAGTGGCGTCCCTGGTGGTCCAGTGTGGCCATCTGAGGGGGGCTGCGCTGATAAATGTCTCTCCTCAATTCGTGTCTGTCAGACGCGAGTGAGGAAAAGCCGATCAACGGCTCTTCCTATTTACATCGTGATCAGCCGTGATTGGACACGGCTGATCACGTGGTAAAGAGCCTTGCGGAGGCTCTTTACCGAAATCGGTGGAGCGGTGTGTCAGACTGACACACCGCTCCACCGATCGCTGCGATGCGTGCCCCCATGGGCGCGCAGCGTCTGTTTTCCTGAAGGACGTCATATGACGCCCAGTCAGGATGACTGAACCATCGCCCGGCTGTCATTTTGCTATAGGCCGGGCGGGAAGTGGTTAAACTCCAGGGTGCTACACTAGTATGTATTAGGTTGTCATTAGATTACTGTGATTAAACAGAACATGTGCCCCTTATGTCAGGGTCCCCACCAGAGTATCCCCTTACATCAGGGTCTCCACCAGAGTGTCCCCTTACATCCTGGTCCCTATCATAGTGCCTCCTTACATCCTGGTCCCCATCATAGTGCCTCCGTACATCAGGTCTCCCCATCAGAGTGCCCCTTTACATTGGGGTCCCCATTAGAGTGCCCCTTTACATCAGGTATCTTCATCAGAGTGCCCCCTTACATCAACTGTCCCAATCAGAATATGCACACATATGATCAGTTACCCCATCTGATTACCTCTTTTCATGAGGTGTCCGAATCAAAGTGCCCCTTTACATCAGGTATCCCCATCACAGTGCCCCCTTACATGAATTGTCCCAATCAGAATGCCTCTTTACATCAACTGTCTGCATCAGAATGCTCCCTTATATCAATTACCCTCATCAGACTACCTTATGGATCAGTGCATGCACTCTCAGAGACCTGGTGGGATGCAACTAAAATCTTGAGGGCACAGCTCACATCAACACCCCCCTAGATCTGGCCCTGCTCCAGACAAAATTAAAAAAAAAAGGATTTGGGCTGTAGATATACTTTAATTAGGTCATATAACAGATAAGCATGGATGTATCCCATAGAAGTGGATTTTATGAACTCCTGCTTTAGCAGAATCAAATCAAAATGCAACATATGAGTCTGGATTGCCAGGACGCTGACTGGCTGGGTTGCAAAAATTGTAATTTAATGTTCATGTTCTCTGCTAATTAACTGGGAAGAATTTATATTTACTGCTCCACTTAGGCCAACCGTCTTGTAACCCCCGCAACCCAGTTGATTGGCTGGCCTTTGCATCACATTAACAATATCAGATGGCTTAGCCATACAAGCACTACGTCAGTACATCTACACTATATGATCAAACATATGTGGACACCCTACTAAATAATAGATTTTGGGTGTCTCCAGTGAAGAGTATTCTTAATGCTTCAACATACAAAGATTTTTTATACAACTGTGCAATAGAAATCTGATGGCAACATTTTGGGGAAGGTCCTTTTCTGTTCCAGCATGATTGGGCTCCTGTGCATAAAGCCAGCTCCTTAAAGACATGGTTTGTTGAGTTGGGTGGGGAGGATCTCGAGTGGCCTACACAGAGCCTCAACCTAATAAACACGTTTTAGATGAATTGGAATGCTGATTTTGAGCCAGGTCTTCACACTCCAAATTCTTGTGGAAAGCCTTCCTCGAAGAGTGGAAGTTGTTATAACCGCAAAGGAGGGGCCAACTTCGTATTAAAGTCCATTGTTTTGCAAAGCAATGTCAAACAAGCTTATATAGGTTTCATCGTGAGGTGTTCATCAACTTTTGGTCTTAGGCTTTATGCACATGGACATCTAGAGGCTGCAAAGTCCTTTAGTGTAAAATTCCCATGCCCAGGGACAAGGGGCCGCAGGTGGCATTAGGGTTGCCACCTCATCTCTTTAAGCCCGAATACATATGAATTACACAGTTTCTGAGACTTATTTAATGCAGATCAGGCACCAAGTGAGTGTAATTATCACCTTAATCAGCCTCAGAACCAGTGTAATTAAAGTGATTGTAAACCTCTAATTGTGACTTTTACCTATAGGTAAGCCTAGAATAAGGCTTAACTATAGATAGTGGAAATCTCTCCTAAACGTGTGCTGTTTAGGAGATATTTGCTGTACACTGCGCCGATGATGTCATCGGTGCATGAGCTGTGAAGAAAGGGCCGTTTCTTCGGGGACAGGACAAGTCTGATCATTGGAGGAGAGCACACTGAATTCCCAGCATAGCTAGTGAACTGACCATGATGTGTTTTCTTGCTTAGTGTGGTCAGTTTTTAATAGGAAATCAAAGTGACTAGCAGTAACACCAGGGATTTCGCATAAAGCAAGCAATACAAAGAGAACGGGAGACTTTCTCATATAAGGACATTGTACAGCAGGCACATATCAGGAATATGAAATGTAGGGGTAACAAGAAAATGTTGCTTAAGCAGCTCAATAATCCAAATTCAAAGTTTCTGCTTCAAAACAATTTAGTCATTTTGTAGGGAAATCAATTTTGACAAAATGAATCCACCAATTCCTAGCACTAAGACCGGACATATACATTTCTCTCTTCCAGCCCCTGTCAACACTAAACAGTGCAAATGGTGGAATCTCCTCTGGCGACTATTGTGTTCAGATCGCCACAACAGCCGCGGTGTCCTGAATACCCGGATAGTGACCACATGAGACTTTTGTGGAGCTGGGTGGTGGCCATGTTAAAATCATTGTTCGGTTATCTTCTTTTTTTTAATCCGTATTTCTGAGCAGGGGACATGTATCATACTATCCAAAATCCGCGACCATTTATTAAAGGCTGGGGCAATTCTTTTGTTTCTGGGATTCAAGAGTGTGATTGTAACAACCCCCTGCTATGGCCAAATCAGTTTGACATGTTTCTGATAGGACAGTCACCCCCCCCCCCATTAACCTAATGCACGTTACCAGCCATAGACCTCCTAGATAAAGCTAATTCAATGACATCTAATTATATCATCTGTGTTTATTCTGTGCTGTATCTGCTTATATTAGAGGCAGCAATTACCAGCAACATAATAGAATCAGCCTGCAATCTGGATGAAGCTACACAATAGCTGATGAAAGTGATACAACCGTTCCTGGAAGTCACTATTTACATACAGAAGAGCTTGTGTTTGTCTCTTTTGTCACTTTTAACCTTGTTTGTGATAATCCCCCCTCCCGCTTTTCTCATATGGCGAGTCACCAGCCATGCTTATGACCTGTAAAATTCTAAAAATCCAGTAATAAAGGGGATATATAGAATGTTATATTTCACATTTTGAGTTATATTTGTCCCAATTAGCAGAGAGTTAAAGCTAAACGCCAGGCAAACGGCTGGAGGCCAAAGGATTCATGTTTTTTGTCCATCCATTCCCTAGAATTACACAGCTCTGCCACCCAGCACAGACCTGTCTAGCAGGGGAGGAGACCTGATCTTTCTCTGCTGTAGTTTAACGTTCACCTTCAGGTCCCCTCACCATCTATACTCTGGGGGCCGATTCCTGGGCGATTCATATATGGTTCAGTGTGATGCGATCTGCGCCCATTTGTTTTGAACAGGCTCATATCACACCACACTGCACTACTTTTTGAGACTCACTGCAACCGGGCTGCTCCTCACCGCATTCTGGTGTGAACAGGGACTGGGCAGTGAAAGGAGATGCAGCACATTGATGAGCTCACCTCTCTGTCACTCTGCTCTCTCCTCCTGTTAGCATGCTTCTTGCACTGCAACACACCTGATTGGCTCTTGGTGGTTCTTCTCCCTCACCTCATATGATGTCCAGTCAGAATGCTAAAGCCACCGCCTGGCTTTCAATTTGCTATAGGTCGGGCGGAAAGGTGTTCAAGCTTCTGTCAGCCTTCCTCTCTAGCTAAGCCAAGACATACATTCAAGACTAGAAATATACATATTCCAATTACAGAAAGTGACATCGTATATTTTTGAGACCAAGGAGAGGAGGGAGAGATTCCAATATAGAAGTGACTGCTCTGGACTTCAACAAAATTGCGGCCTCCAGCAAGAAGGAACAGGAACAATCCCAGCAATTTACAGCAAACATTTATTTTCTTAGTGTACTTATTAATGGGTGTTCTTTTGTTGAAGACTGTTGCGGGTAAAGTTCAGCTTTGAGGTACTTACACTACATGCATTAAAACTATTATTTAGCAATGTGTTCATGATTACAGAGCTGCCATTTGTGTCTTGTATATCTGCTGGGCGTTCATCTATATTTTTTTGTGTCTTGAACATTTCTATATTTTCAGAAGGTTATATTATAAGATTCACTCTCTAGTCTCTACATGTTTAACAGAGAGTTATTGCAGCATCTCACAATGAACCGTTGTCTATATAAAATTGGTTGGCCCTGATTATCCACATAGTGTTGCAGTCATTGACTGTCATGCACTATATTGTCAAAAGTTGGGACGCCTGCCTTTACACCAGTGGCATAACTGGAACCTTCAGGGCCCTGGTGCAAGAAACCATGGAGGGCCCCCCTGACCTCCAGCCAGGGCCCTTCCCACTGATCCCAGGGGCAGCAGGACCTGGATAGGAGGGGGAACAAATCCCCTCCATTTTCCTCCTGCAGCCACTGAATGCCTATCAGAGGGAGAGGAGGAGAAGCAGATTTTTAGTGGCTGCAGGAGAAAAATGGAGGGGATTTGTTCCTCTAAATACCCCCCTCCATCCAGGTGTTCAGGGGCAACATGTGTGCTATTGCAATTGTGACCCCTGTAGTTACGACCCTAGGATGAGTGGCAGCGGTGTTGGTGGGGGATAGGATCAGTGGTGGTTGGGGAGGTATAGGATCAGTGGCATCGGTGGTGGGGGATGGGATGAGTGGCAGCGGTGAGGGAGAAATGGGATGAGTGGCAGCGGTGGGGGGATGGGATCAGTGACAGCAGTGGTGGTTGGTTGGGGATGGGATGAGTGGCAGCGGTGAGGGGGGATGGGATCAGTGGCAAGGGTTGTGGTTGGGGGGGTGGGATCAGTGGTAGGGGGGATTGAATGGGATGAGTGGCAGAGGTGGTGGGGGGAATGGGATCAGTGGCAAGGGTGATGGTTAGAGGAGGGTGGGATGGGATGAGTGGTAGTGGAAGGGGGGATTAGATGGGGTGAGTGGCAATGGTGGTGGACATTGGATGAAATGAGTGTCAGCGGTGGTGGGAGGATGGGATCAGTGGCGAGGGTGGTGGTTGGGGGGCCGGATGGGATGAGTGGTGGGGAGGGGAATTGTATCAGTGGCAAGGATGGGATCAGTGGCAGTAGTGGTCATGGTGGGGTGGATCAGTGGTTGCAGTGGTGTGGGGGGGTTCAGGGTATCAGTGGCAGTAGTGGTGGTGGTGGTATCAGGGTATCAATGGCAGTAGTGGTGGGGGGGTATCAGTGGCAGTAGTGGTGGTGTTGGAATCAGTGGCAGTAGTGGTGGTGTGGAGGGTATCAGTGGGGGTATGGGGATTAGTGGCAGTAGTGGTGGTGTGGGGGGGTATCAGTGGCAGTAGTGGTGGTGGTAGTGTGGGTATCAGTGGCAGTGGTGGTGATGTGGGGGGTATCAGTGGCAGTAGTGGTGGTGTGGGGGGTATCAGTGGCAGTAGTAGTGGTGTGGGGGGTATCAGTGGCAGTAGTGGTGGTGGTGTGGGGGATATCAGTGGCAGTAGTGGTGGTGTGGGTATCGGTGGCAGTGGTGGTGGTGTGGGGGGGTATCAGTGGCAGTAGTGGTGGTGTGGGAATCAGTGGCAATAGTGGGGGTGTCAGTGGTAGTAGTGGTGGTGGTAGTGGTGGTGGTGGTGTGGGGGGGGTATCAGTGGCAGTAGTGGTGGTGGTGGTGGTGTGGGGGGGTATCAGTGGTAGTAGTGGTAGTCGTGGTGTGGGGGGTATCAGTGGTGGTGTGGGGGGTATCAGTGGCAGTAGTGGTGGTGTGGGGGGTATCAGTGGCAGTAGTGGTGGTGGTGTGGGGGGTATCAGTGGCAGTAGTGGTGGTGGTGGTGTGGGTATCGGTGGCAGTGGTGGTGGTGTGGGGGGGTATCAGTGGCAGTAGTGGTGGTGTGGGAATCAGTGGCAATAGTGGTGGTGTGGAGGGGGTATCAGTGGCAGTAGTAGTGGTGTGGGGGGTATCAGTGGCAGTAGTGGTGGTGTGGGGATCAGTGGAAGTAGTGGTGGTGGGGGGATCAGTGGCAGTAGTGGTGATGGTGGTGTGGGGGGGGGGAAACAGTGCAGTAGTGGTGGTGTGGGGATCAGTGGCAGTGTTATAGAGGGATGGGTGCCACTTAATTGCAGATCACTTGGTTCCCCCTCCTTGCTGGGTCTTGCTTGGGCGAGCAGAGAGGATGGGTGGGGCCTGTGAGTGCAGGCGGAGCTGGAGAAGATGAGCGGAGCGGGCGGGGACTGTGCCCGTGAGTGCAGGCAGAGAGTATGGGCGAAGCGGGCGGGGACTGTGCCCCTGAGTGCGGGATGAGAGGATAGGTGAAGAGGATGGGCGGAGCCTGTGCAGTGTGCCCGTGAGTGCTCTCAGGGAGGATGGGCAGAGTGGGCGGAGAGGATGGGCGGAACGGCCGGAGAGGATGGGCGGAGTGGACTCCCTGTGAATGACTGTAGTGTACACCAAGAGTGTATACTACTGTACTGTCTCCCAGGTGGCGGGCCCCCCTACAGTGGCGGAACCCGAGGGCCCAGTCGCAAATGCGACTGGTGCAACCCTGGTGATTCTGCCACTGCTTTACACGCACATGAACTTTAATGGCATCCCAGTCTTCGTTTGTAGTGTTCAATATTGAGTTGGCCCACCCTTTGCAGCTATAACAGCTTCAACTCTTCTGGGAAGGCTGTCCACAAGGTTTAGGAGGGTGTCTATGGGAATGTTTTACCATTCTTCTACAAGCGCATTTGTGAGGTCAGGCACTGATGTTGGACGAGAAGGCCTGGCTCGCAGTCTCCACACTAATTCATCCCAAAGGTGTTCTATCAGGTTGAGGTCGGGACTCTGTGCAGGCCAGTCAAGTTCCTCCACCCCAAACTCGCTCATCCATGTCTTTATGGACCTTGCTTTGTGCACTGGTGCGCAGTCATGTTGGAACAGGAAGGGGCCATCCCCAAACTGTTCCCACAAAGTTGGGAGCATGAAATTGTCCAAAATGTCTTGGTATGCTGACGCCTTAAGAGTTCCCTTCACCGGAACTAAGGAGCCAAACCCAACCCCTGAAAAAACAGTCCCACACCATAATCCCCTCTCCACCAAATGATTTGGACCAGTGCACAAAGCAAGGTCCATAAAGACATGGATGAGCGAGTTTGGGGTGGGGGAACTTGACTGGCCTGCACAGAGTCCTGACCTCAACTCGATAGAACACCTTTGGTATCAATTAGAGTGGAGACTGTGAGCCAGGGTCTTACGTTCAACATCAGTGCCTGACCTCACAAATGCGCTCCTGGAAGAATGGTCAAACATTCCCATAGACACTCCTAAACCTTGTGGACAGCCTTCCCAGAAGAGTTGAAGCTGTTATAGCTGCAAAGGGCGGGCCAACTCAATATTGAACCCTAAGGACTAAGACTGGGATGCCATTAAAGTTCATGTGTGTGTAAAGGCAGGTGTCACAATACTTCTAGTAATAGAGTGTATATCACAATATCATCTGCTTGGAGTTTGCATGTTCTCCCTCTGCCTGCGTGCGTTTCCTCCGGGTACTCCGCTTTCCCCCCATACTCTAAAGACATGCTGGTAGGTTAATTGGATCCTGTCTAAATTGTCCCTAGTATGTATGAATGTGAGTTAGGGACCTTAGATTGTAAGCTCCTTGAGGGTAGGAACTGATGTGAATGTACAATGTATATGTAAAGCGCTGCGTAAATTGACGTCGCTATATAAGTACCTGAAATAAATAAATAAATAAAATTAAAAATATTATTAAAAAGTATACAGTAAAACACTGCCATGTCTTGCCAAGATTATTTACATTAAAACAGAACTCCAGTTAGATACATAACTGAATTACATGTACGTGTACTGCTTTAGTTGCCAGGATATTTGCATTTCTGTTCAGCCCCCATTGTGATTCACACTATCTGTCGTCTGTCGTCAAACCTCTACATATTTACAGCTGATCTGTACTGCTTTTGGGCCGACCATCCAGTGGACAGGGCTGCAGGCAGAGACGTTAGGGAAAAGAGTTGAAAACTGGACCAGCAAATAAGAATGAATGATCATGCTACTGACCACTGAGATAATGATAATATGGACATAAACTTCCAACCAATAGTAGATACAACTGCTTGCCATGACCCTTCAGTGTGAATATTTACACATTGTATATGAGGAGAAGAGCACACAATGGGACTGAAAACTTTCCTATTAATCTATAATCCTTTCCCTTGTATGAAGAGCTGTATACCATACATCCAGACCACCCTACATACATCATTTTTATCTTGTATGACCGTCCTCTCCTGACTGTACTTTGCATTCTGCATCTCCTCACTAAACACAATGTGGGAACATCAAACAGTTCACACTTTGCTCTGGTCTTGTTTGCCAGAATATAAATCACGCAGATATGGTGTGTGGTGAATGATGTTTGAGCTAATACAGTCCTTTTAAAAATCTTTCAACATCCTGACAAGGTCAAGAAGTCATTGGCGGTTTATCCCTTTTCCCCTGAAACCACAGGCAGCTTATGAAGAGGCTGGAGTGTGAAAATGGCACTGAGCTACAAACCCCCAGAGTGACCTTAGTACTCCAAGACAGCTTAGAACTAAATGGATTGGTATGTATATCTGTACCCTACAAGAGCCTTATGGACCAGTGTGTATTAGGGGTGCAAATCTTCACCGGTCTCACAATTCGATTCCATTACCATTATCTGGTCAACAATTCAATTCGACTCCGAGATGCATCATGATTACCGGCGGCCATTCCACCCTGCAATCTTCTGGGACACATCACAGGTCCCAAAAGATTGCCCGGCTATGCAGGACAGCGCAGTGAGACATGCGCACCCAGCTGTCACAGCCGGATGCCCACAGTAGTATTGCCAGCGCCGTGGACAGGCGGGGGAGAGAAGAGAGGGTTTGGGTGGCCACGTCGCTGGATTGTGGGACAGGTGAGTGTCTTTTTATTAAGAGTCAGTAGATACACTTTTTCTGTAGCTGTTGACTTTTATTAAACAAAAAATTGACTGGAACTCTGCTTTGAATTAAAAATAACCTCAGTCCCTTAAAAGGTGCACTACAGGGTACAGGCATTCACACACACTGCTGCTGGGAGGTCAGAAGGGACATAATCCACAGATGACAAACAGCCCTGTGAAGTTCCCTGTACTGTCTCTGTGCTGACCAGTGGAAGCTGGTGCTCAAAATTTTTTGGGGGGCGCAAACAAACTGAAAAAGACTGAACCTCCCCCATCAAATGCAGCCACTGTGCCCATCAAACGCAGCCACTGTGCCCATCAAACGCAGCCACGTGTGCCCAGTATGTGCAGCCGCTTGTGCCCATCAAATGCAGCCACTTGTGCCCATCAAATGCAGCCACTTGTGCCCATCAAATGCAGCCACTTTTGCCAATCAGATGCAGCCACTTGTGCCCATCATATGTAGACACTTGCCCATAAAATCCAGCCACCTGTGCCCATCAAATGCAGCCACCTGTGCCTATTAAATGCAGCCACCTGTGCCCATCAAATGCAGCCACCTGTGCCCATTAAATCCAGCCAACTTTATGGACTGGTGTGTATATCTGTAACCTACAAGAACTGCGTGAACCAGTGTGAATATCTGTTTCCTACAAGAACTGTTGGAACTGGTGGAATATCTGTACCCTACAAAAGCTATATGAGCCTGTGTGTGTGTCTGTACTCTACAGAATTGTATAGACCAGTGTGTATATCTGTATTTTTCAGAACTGTATGGACCAGTGTGCATATCTGTACCCTACAAGAATTGTATGCACTAGTGTGTAAATCTGTACCTTCCAGAACTTGAAAGTGTGTATATCTGTACTCTGAAGACCTTTCATGACTGGTTTGTATATAAAAACTCTATAGATCTGTATGGACTGGTGCGTATATCTATACTCAACAGAACTATTATGTTATGGTACTCCCTGACAGGCGACGCAGGCTCATCCAAGGCGTGAGTTCTAAATTACCCCAGAGCTCTTGAAGGTGTAGAGACCCTAGTAAAGTTCAACCCTAAGAATTGCCCCACCAAGAGTATAGCAGGAACAGGACAGTTTTAGTGTGGAGACTGTACACTTAGCAGCAGGCAGGAGAATATTCTGGTCCAGGCAGGGGTCAAGGCAGGCAGCAAGCAAGAGAGTAGTCAGATCCAGGCAAGGGTAGAGAGTAGTCAACTACAGGGTTGAAGGTATTATTATTATTATACAAGATGTATAAGGTAGGCTGCAATCAAAAAAGTAGTCAAGCTGGGGTGGGCTGGGGGGCATGGTGGCAATTTCCCCCCAAGCCGACCTAAATTATGTTGAAAACGGCCGGCGGCCACTGCCTGCTGACATTTTTTTTTCTTCTCTAGGAAGTCGGGCGGGGGGCACGGTTGCATTCCAGGAGTTGTAGTCCGTGCTCAAGCTCCTGGTGGGTGGAGAACTGAGAACAGTGCAGAGGAAACTACAACTCCCAGAGTTTTGGAGACAGGCAGAAGGCAGGGCGCACCAGGGAGTCAGGACACACGTGACTGGCTCGGGGTGCAGGGCTGGGCACTTGCTGCAACTTGACCCCAGGTCCAGGGCCCATGAGCATCACCGCCCCCCAGGAGGCCATGGCGTGCAAAGACCTGCTGAGCTGAGATGCCAGGTAAGAGACCCTGACCCCTCCAGCTGACCCGAACATCCTATCTCCCCCCCCCATACACCCCATTTACCCTGCCCCAGTGATCAGGTTGCATTTGATGGGCACTGGTGATGCTGCATTGATGGACACTGATCATGTTGCATTGATGGGCACTGGTGAGGCTGCTTTGATGGGCACTGGTGAGGCTGCATTGAAGGGCACTGGTGAGTTTGCATTGATGGGTACTGATGAGGCTGCATTGATGGGTACTGGTGAGGCTGCATGGGTGGGCACTGGTGAGGCTGCATGGGTGGGCACTGGTGAGGCTGCATTGATGGGCACTGATCAGGCTGCATTGATGGGCATTGGTGAGGCTGCGTTGATGGGCACTGGTGAGGCTGCATTGATGGGCACTGGTGAGGCTGTATTGATGGGCACTGATCAAGCTGAGCTGATGGGCACTGATCAGGCTGCATTGATGGGCACTGATGAGGCTGCATTAATGGGCACACTGATCAGGCTGCATTGATGGGCACTGATCAAGCTGAGCTAATGGGCACTGATCAGGCTGAGCTGATGGGCACTGGTGAGGCTGAATTGATGGGCACTGATCAGGCTGAGCTGATGGGTACTGATCAGGCTGAGCTGATGGGCACTGATGAGGCTGCATTGATGGGCACTGGTGAGATTGTATTGATGGGCACTGATGAGGCTGCATTGATGGACACTGGTGAGGCTGCATTGATGGGCACTGGTGAGATTGTATTGATGGGCACTGATGAGGCTGCATTGATGGACACTGGTGAGGCTGCATTGATAGGCACTGATCAGCAGGGCCGGTACAAGGCAGGGGTGGAAGGGACACGTGCCCTGGGCGGTACCATTTGGTATAGGGGGGGGGCGCAGCCTGCAGGTGAAGTTCTGCCACGCAAGTGTGTACAATAATACTGTCTTACAGTGCATGTACAGCGCCCAGCGGCACTGTACAAATTGCCTTTGTGCGCTCCTGCATGATCCTCCCTTCCCTCAGCACACAACTACACTGTTTACTCCCCTACAGAGGAGTCCCGTAGTCTCTGCCAGCGCCGTGACGTCACTCACGGCCGGAGGCGAGGTGGGAGGACGCAGAGGAGCGCAGGGAGGTGGGAGCTGTGAGCTGTGAGCTGTGTTGACGCGCTGTCTGTTACCTCAAGCGGAGCCGAGCTGAGGAGCTGAGGAGCTGAGGAGCTCCTGCTTGGCTGGCTGGCTCAGGCTGCTGGATTCAATCTGGAAGGTAGAAGAGTGCAGTGCCAGTGTCATGTGTGCCAGTGTTCTGACTCAGATCTTCAGCAGTTGTGGTCACTGGTCATTAACCTCGCCTCAGCCTCCTCCCCTCCCTCAATCCAGCCATTAATTAATCTGTTTTTTAGTGTTTACTTACACAAGTTCAGACTCATAACTTCTGAGTCTGAACTTGTGTAAGTAAACACTAAAAAACAGATTAATAAATGGCTAGATTGGGGGAGGGGAGGAGGCTGAGGCGAGGTTAATGACCAGTGACCACCACTGCTGAATACCCCACAATACTGTGCAATACTCTGCAATACCCCGCAACACTGTGCAATACTCTGCAATACCCCGCAACACTGTGCAATACTCTGCAATACCCTACAATACTGTGCAATACTCTACAATACCCCACAATACTGTGTAATACTCTGCAATACCCTACAATACTGTGCAATACTCTACAATACCCCACAATACTGTGTAATACTCTGCAATACCCTGAAATACTCTGCAATACCCCGCAATACTCTGCAATACCCTGAAATACTCTGCAATACCTCACAATACTCTGCAATACCCTGAAATACTCTGCAATAACCCGCAATACTCTGCAATACCCCGCAACACTGTGCAATACTCTGCAATACCTCACAATACTGTGCAATACTCTGCAATACCCCACAATACCCTGAAATACTCTGCAATACCCTGAAATACTCTGCAATACCCCGCAATACTCTGCAATACCCCGCAATACTCTGCAATACCCCGCAACACTGTGCAATACTCTGCAATACCCCGCAATACTCTGCAATACCCCGCAATACTCTGCAATACCCCGCAACACTGTGCAATACTCTGCAATACCCCACAATACCCTGAAATACTCTGCAATACTGTGCAATACTCTGCAATACCTCGCAACACTGTGAAATACTCTGCAATACTCCACAATACTGTGCAATACTCTGCAATACCCCACAATACTGTGCAATACTCTGCAATACCCCACAATACTGTGCAATACTCTGCAATACCCCGCAATACTCTGCAATACCCCGCAATACCCCGCAACACTGTGCGATACTCTGCAATACCCCGCAACACTGTGCGATACTCTGCAATACCCCGCAATACTCTGCAATACCCCGCAATACTCTGCAATACCCCACAACACTGTGCAATACTCCGCAATACCCCACAATACTGTGCAATACCCCGCAACACTGTGCAATACTCCGCAATACCCCGCAATACCCCGCAATAGTCTGCAATACTCCGCAATACTTTGCAATACTCTGCAATACCCCGCAATACCCAGCCATACTATGTGGTACTCGGCGATACCCTGCCATACTCTGCAATACCCTGCAATACTCGGTGATACCCAGCCATACTCTGCCATACCCAGCCATGCTCGGCCATACCCAGCCATGCTCAGCCATACTCGGCTGTACTCGGCCTCTGTATGTGGCCAGGCTGTGGAGGTCTCACACATGTGATATGGCTGTACTCAGGAGGAGTAGGAGAATCTATTTTGGAGTGTCATTTTTGGTATGAACATGTTATGTGTTAGAAATATTGTATAAATGGACAACTTTGTGTTAAAAAAAATGCGTTTTAACCACTTCCCACCCGCCGGTTGTCATACGACGTCCTTGACTTTGTGCGGGGATATCTGAATGATGGGTGCAGCTACAGGCATCATTCAGATATCAACTTTGTTAGCCGGCTATTCTCTACACCATAAGAATGATCATAGCGGCTGTTCCACTGCTTGATATATTCTTGTTTTAAAATGACATTGATTCTTTATTAAAAACGGGGGGGGGGGCAGTTTGCCATCTTCGCCCTGGGCACCAAATGGCCTTGTCCCAGCACTGCTGATCAGGCTGCATTAATGGGCAATGCTGAGGCTGCATTGATGGACACTGATCATGCTGCATTGATGGGCAGTGTTCAGGCTGCTTTGATGGGCACTGTGAGGCTGCATTGATGAGCACTGGTGAGGCTGCATTGATGGGCACTGGTGGGGCTGCATTGATGGGCACTGGTGAGGCTGCATTGATGGGCACTGGTGAGGTGAGGCTGCATTGAAAAACCAGGTGGGCATAGATGGTGAGCTGATTCGGTGGTTCAATGGGCCACTTGACTGGACTTGCCCTCCCAGGCCTAAGGCTGCCAGTCCTCCCCTGTAGCCAAGTCAGTAACAGTCAACACCTTTTTGGTCAGAAGACATACTCAGCAATATTTTAGGGAATTCTGGAAGTCCTAGTGGAGATTCTGTACCACTGGAAGTCATTTGGGGACACAGACAGCAAAAAATGTGACATGGGTTCTAACAAATAGGTTCTAAGCACTCATACCAGAAATAGGGATGTGTTAAAGTGGAGGTCCGCCTGCCCCGTTAAAAATTAAAATCAGCAGCTACACATACTGTAGCTGCTGACCTTTAACATTAGGACTCTTACCTGTTCTGGAGTCCAGCGATGTCATCACCGCAGCTGATGTCGGTGCTGCCGCTGCCATTGCCTGCAAGGGAACCCGGCAGTGTAGCCTTTCGGCTTCACGACCGGGTCCCTACTGTGCATGCGCTCTCTCACTGGCCCAGCAGAAGGGAAGGAGGAGGGAGGAGGACCAAGGTGCTGACGTACTTCGCTACGGCCCAGTCTCCTGGAAGTGGGGACAGGATAGGTATCCGCTCCCTCCTCAACCCCCCCCCCCCCCCCCGAAAGGTGCCAAATGTGGCACTGGAGGGGGGAGGAATCAGATAAGTGGAAGTTCCACTTTTTGGGTGGAACTCCGCTTTAACCATTAATTAATTCAGAAAAGAGTTTAGATGAGACTCTTTGCCTAACTTAATTTTTTAACCAGTTGAAGACACTGGATGTGTTGCATATGCCCAAACAAACGTCATCGTACTACACAGGACGCGTGTAGCATGTCCAGCCCTTCTGTCCCTCTGCCACATTCCCCTCCCAATCACTGGCAATTCTTGCATCTGAAAATTAAGTTGGGAGTTGCAATACAATACAGCAGCTACAGCTGTCAAAAAAATTACTCTGTTTATGTGAACATGCATGAGGGCTGACCATTTTGCCTGACATTCTTTAAACCAATAAAATTCGGTCTAATGCCCCGTACACACGGTCGGACATTGATCGGACATTCCGACAACAAAATCCTAGGATTTTTTCCGACGGATGTTGGCTCAAACTTGTTTTGCCTACACACGGTCGCACAAAGTTGTCGGAATTTCCGATCGACAACCACGCGGTCACGTACACCACGTACGACGAGACTAGAAAAGGCCGGTTCAGAACCAAGCGCGGCACCCTTTGGGCTCCTTTTGCTAATCTCGTGTTAGTAAAAGTTTGGTGAGAGACGATTCGCGCTTTTTCAGACTCGTGGTTTTCAGATCGTATTTCTGCCGTTCAGTTTGTGCTTGTGGGTTTGTATCTGCTCTTCAGTGCGTGCAAGCAAGTTCCGCGTGACTTTAAGGAGTCATTGTATTCTTGTTCGTTCATTACTGGTTTTCAGGTCGCTCTTCACAGGCCTTGCTGTTCTTCAGTGCGTTCTGTTACTTCGTTCTGAGCAGCCGACCGTTTTCTAGCCATGTTTCGTATGCGTACTCCTCGTAGAGTTCGTGCTGTGCGGGGGCTTGGTGTTGGGGTCCTGACCTTGACACAAGTCCAGTCCATGAACAGGGTGGGGAGGAGTTCATGGACCAAGAATTGGTTGCTTCAGCGTGACCAGTTCTGTCATATGCCTTTGCTCCGTGAGATCCGTGAGAATAATCCTGATGATTTCAGGAACTTTCTCAGGATGACGGACCCCGTGTTTCACCGTTTGTTGGCTTTGCTGACCCCTTATATTAGCAGGCAGGATACCTGCATGAGACAAGCCATCACTCCGGAGCAGAGGTTGGTCGCTACCTTGCGGTATTTGGCCACAGGGAGAAGCCTGCAGGACCTCAAGTTCTCGACAGGCATCTCCCCCCAGGCTCTTCTTTGTGGACATTTACTGCTTGTGTTTGTTTGAGCTGACCCTGACAGAAATGTGTGGAGTCCAGAAAATGTCGTGATTGTGTAACCTTACAAAGCACTGTTGGCTGTTATTTACTAAATGCAAAGACACTTTTCACTACAAGTGCACTTGCAACTGCACTGAAACTGCACTTGTAGTGCAAAGTGGATTTGCCCTTAGGAAATTACCCCCATTTTCTCATAAAACAACAATTACATCACCCCAAAAGTGTTGTAGTGTTGAGACAATAATCCACACATTCTTGATGAACAATCTTTTTAATACCTGCACAATCACATGTGCATTTACCAAAGGTTTTTCTGACAAACCGACATGTTTGTTGTATAACAATTTTTGTGGTGTCATTATCCAAAATCAAAATGTCCATTTTATAGAAAACAGGCCTGTGTAAAACCCACAAGAAAGACACAAATCTTGATCTTACAAAGTTCACATTTGGCAATATCAGACATGAGTATTTAGGAACTGTGTTTGATATAGCGTTCAGATGGGGGGAAATCACCCCTGGAAAAGCCAAATTTGGAAGATGCACACAAATTTCCCAATGTCAACATGTGCTACCTGCCATCACGGGGGATCAAGGGACGTGTTTTGGGGGAGAAAGCCCTTCCTCACCACTACTTTATTATTGAGGAAGGGGTTGCACCCCCAAAACGCGTCCATTGATCTCCCGTGATGGCAGATAGCACATGTTGACACACTGTGTGCATCCTCCAAATTTGGTTTTGGGAAAAATCAAAAAAACATTTCGCACATTGTAGCACACAAAAGAAGAAAGTGATTTGGAGGGGCTTTAAATTCGCCCCAAAACATCAATGATGTTTTTATATTTTGGAATAACATCATTGATGTTTTGCTTGATGATTTCCAATTGTAAATTACACCCCATGATCTCCCCGATCAGGATCTGGGCACTTTCGGATGTGAAAGGATCTTCATCCACAACCTCACGATCACCTAAAAAGAGAGGAAGCCCAAAATAAATTAGGTTTAAAAAAAATGCCGCCATCCATCTCTTACCTGAGCCTGTGGTTGCAGACACTCACCTGTTGTGGTGACTAGTTCCACCACGTCTTCCTCCTCCTGCTCATCTTGTGTTGGGGGTATTTCCCCTTCTTCCAGAGGGGGGGGGGCTCTGGTCTCCTCGGATGAAGGGTGTCCTCCGAGTCTTTTCTCCCCTATGTAAAACAAAAATGGTATAATTAGCACACAGATATTTAATGTCGGAACTATAAAGATGAAACATTGCTTGGAAGTGGGGTACAATGATCTATTTTAGCCGAGTTCCAACATGTAGCTTTTTTAGTGTCCTTTGTCAAGCTGCAATACTTTACCTGTTTAGTACAAACTTCACAGATGTAGCCCCCCCTATAGTATACACTGGAGCACCTGTGTGGCCCCCCTAATAAAAATGGTGTTCTGGGGTCCCACACTAGTGCTCCAGTGTCCAGATGTGAAAACAGCTGCTGAGTGTCCTCTCCTTACACACAATCTAGTTGGCATTTCATTCTAGTAACAAAGCCATCTACACAACCCAATTCTTTGAAGACAAGTATAGGGCGTCAAAATGGTGGCCAAATGCATATGGGCTAAACAATGGTATTTTATCGTCCGAAATAAAAATGTGTGATCCGAACGAATAATGTGCCCATGAACATGAAAGTTGCCATTTTAAACTGTACAACAGTTCCTAAAAGCACATGGAGCAGCACGAACGTAATAAACACAAGAACAATAGGAACACAGCACAACTACTTACTTTTTTGCAGCACTCTCCGGATCTTTCTGTACTGCTCATGTTCTCGTAATTTCAGGTCCGACCACCGCTTCCTGAGCTGATCTTTCGATCGTCGTACCCTGAATTTCCGGTGCAGACTCCTGACCACTTTCGCCATGATCTTGGCCTTTCGAATACTGGGGTTGGGGTAAGGCCCATACTTTCCATCATAGTCGGCCTTCTTCAGGATGTCCACCATTTCCAACATCTCCCCAAAGGACATATTTGAGTCCTTTAATCTCCTTCTGGATCGTGACGTTTCAGGCTCTGGCCTTTCCTCCTCCTCCTCGTTGCTGTAATTAGCACGATCCTGCTGTCTATCCGCCATGTGCTCTTCCTCCACTGCGCCGAACGAAAAGGGGCGGGGAATAGAATAGAAAGAACGTCAGGGGCGGGCGGAGTTATACGCATGCGCAGTGTGTATAAATCGTAACGCGCGCGTCTTACGTACGATCTGTGAGCGGAGGAAGGAGCATCGGAGACGCCGATCGTGTTAACGAAGGTAGGATCTAAACTTGGGCCTATACTGCTTCGAAATTGAAGCCTATATTGTAACAAGATTAGGGGAGTTTGGCCTGACATTAGGGTTTGTCTTGTGTTGTGTCTTGCAGAGAAAATGGATGGGTTCAACGACCACAATTTCCTGCCCCTGTTCATAGACAAGTACAGAGAGCTGCCCTGTCTGTGGCAAGTGAGACACCCCCACTATAACCACAAACAGAAGAGGCAGGCAGCGCTGGAGAAACTGCTGGAGTTGGTGACGCCGGTGGTCCCCACAGCAACCATCCCCTATTTAAAAGCTAAAATTGGTGGCCTGAGGAGCACATATCTTAGGGAGCGCAAGAAGGTCACAGATTCCCAGAGGTCCGGAGCTGCAGCAGATGACATTTATGTCCCCAGGCTGTGGTACTACGAGAGACTGCGATTTCTGTCAGACCACACTGAAGTCAGGGAATCCCTCTCTACTCTTCCTTCCACACTTCCTTCCATCCCAGCTGAGGCTTCCGTTGTCCAACCTGGGCCTTCCAGCCAGGAAGAAGTGGAGGAGCCCAGCTGGAGTCAGGTATAGCATTGTTCTACAGATTTCTGAGCAATAAATAAATGATGTTTACTAGATGTTATTATTGATCATTAATTGCTGATTAAAAAAAGTGTTTTACATATCAATAGACAGTAGTGGGCACCCAAAATTGGGACAAGAATGCAAAATGCTGGGCTCAGAATGGTAGTCTGTTATATTTGTTAACATTCAATTTGCAGCAGTCAGGAGGTGAAAATTGTGTGTGATTGATGTAAAAAATACTAAAACTATGTCCCTTTTTCATACACAGGAAGACCTCAGCCAGGAGGAGGTTGTGGAATGTGGCAGTCAGGAGGAGGCGGGGATTAGTGGCAGCCAGGAGGAGGCGGGGCTAAGTGTCAGCCAAGAGAAGCCTGGGACCAGTCGCAGCCTGACTGAGTCTCAGGTTCCTCCCCTCCGCCTGCCACATAAACGAGCCAGGAAGATGACTCCCAGTCCTGTGCAGGATTCAGCATACAGGCTGATCCAGGAGGCTTCGGCGTCCCTCAGAGCCTTCCCCAGTCCTGAAGAGGCCTTTGCCTGTATGGCTGCCACCAAATTGCAGGGCATGCAGGAGGGCCAACGCAAGATCTCTGAGGACCTGATTTATAAAGTCCTTCGTAAGGGGGAGAGTGGGGAACTGACACACAAGACGGATGTCATGGAGAGGGACGATCCTCCTCCTCCTCCTGCTGCCACAACTCCATCACCAGAGCCACCACGTGGAAGGAGGCGTGGAAAGAAGACCAGAGAGTGATGACCCTGGGTTCAGTCTGGTCTGACAGAAGATGCAGTCTCTCGTATGACCACAGCCTGGGGACACAGATGTCATCTGCTGCTTTCCGGATCTCTGGGACTTCTGGACCAGACTGCCCTCCCTTAGATATGAACTCCTCAGGCCACCAATTTTGCTTTTAAATAATTGATGTGTGCCCTGGGGGTCCAAGGCTTCGCCAATTTCTGCAGTTTCTCCAGCGTTGCCTCCCTCTTTGTTTATAGTTGTGACCCCTTAATAAAATTTTTTTAGGTAAATTCTACTCTCCTGTGTGTGTTTTCATCCAAAAAGGACAGTTTGTTGGTGACAATTCAGGTACATTTCTAACATAAAATGTGAAATTAACAAGGGACAACAACACCAAACAATCTCCTACAGATTAAATAGAACAACATATCAATGGTGTTGTGGGAACTTGTCACAAAAAACACACAAACATTTTTGGGAGTACAAATCAAAATCACCAAAAAAAAAAAAATATGTTGTCAGATGTGAGAAATCAAAATATATTGAGGGAATCCCGAGAAATAGTAACGAAATAAGTTTGTGAGAAGTGTGTGTGAATATGAGCAGCAAAACGACTTAATTCTTGTCACATTATAAAGAAGAAGAGATTGCGCTGTATTAAACCATTTTGAACATTGCAGCGTGACGAAAGTGCTGTATCCATTACGAACGCTAAGTTTACCAGAACGAGCTGTCCCGTGTCGGAATTTCTTCTGAGCATGCGTGGCACTTTGTGCGTCGGAACAGGCCACACACGGTCGGAATTGACGTGATCGGATTTTGTTGTCGGAAAATTTTATCTCCTGCTGTCCAACTTTGTGTGTCGGAAAATCCGATGGAAAATGTCCGATGGAGCCCACACACGGTCGGAATTTCCGACAACACGCTCCGATCGGATATTTTCCGTCGGAAAATCCGACCGTGTGTACGGGGCATTAGTGTGTTCGTCCGAGCAATAATACACTGCCCAACAAGAATCCTTTGTGGCTGTGTTATTTGAATATACCATATTTATCAGCGTATAACACGCACCTTCACTTTAAGCAGGAAGTTTCTGGAAAAAAACTAAAAATTTTAAATGAAGAACTGTGAAGCAAATTAAGGGTCAGTACCCATCAATGCAGCCTAATCAATGCCCATCTGCAGCCTCACAGTGCCATGAATGCAGACTCACCATTGCCATGAATGCAGCACCCAATCCATTGCCATGAATGCAGCCCCACCATTGCCATGAATGCAGACTCACCATTGACATGAATGCAGCACCCCCATTGCCATGAATGCAGCCCACCATTGCCATGAATGCAGCCTCAACATTGCCATGAATGCAGACTCATCATTGCCATTAATGCAGACCCACCAATTGCCATGAATGCACCACCATTGCCATGAATGCAGACTCACCATTTGCATGAATGCAGCACCCCCATTGCCATGAATGCAGCCTCACCATTGCCTTTTGCCTGGCTTTCCGTGCCGGGCAATCACTCTGGTCGGGGAAGGCTATAGGGGAACAAAAAGAGTGGTAGTTAGTAATGGACACGGATAAAGCAATAGTCAATCGGACCAAATGGACATAAAAAAATGAGAGTAAATTTGCTTGGAGATGCCAAACTGGATGTTAACGAAAAAACAGCACGTTATTAACTGGTTCTGCTGTTTTTTCGTTAACATCCAGTTTGCATCTCCAAGCAAATTTACTCTCATTTTTTTATGTCCATTTAGTCAGATTGACTATTGCTTTATCCGTGTCCACTACTAACTACCACTCTTTTTGTTCCCCTATAGCCTTCCATAGGATGCGGCTGACCAGAGTGATTGCCCAGCACGGAAAGCCGCCCAGACTTCTTATCTGGGCGGCGTCTTGGGAGGCTGTCTGGACGTTTACCATCACCGCCCACAGCCTCCATCTTGCCACTCCAGCAGACATGCGCAGTCCGCCGGTGAGGCAGATCATGTCGGTGGGCCGGGTGTGCGCGATGCCGCTTCAACATGCTGACGTTCGCGTGTGCGTGATGGGGGCTGCGCCGCGCACATCTGACTCAGGGGGCAGCGTTTAGGGTCTCCCTGGCGATGAGCTCCAACTCTCAGCTGAGCGCAATTTGTTGCGCCAGCTGACTGGAGTTCCTCACTCATAAATACCAGACCTACCCACTCCCAGCTCTAGCACTGGATAGCTGGATGCTGGGACGTGTGACTGCTCTGTTCAAATCTCTCTCTGACAAGGTAACCCTTCATCTTATTTCAACCTGTTATTTACACCTCATTTCCCCACCTGTATAACTATTAGTTAGTCCTCTATCTGAAACGGTATTTATATGGAGTGACTAGATAGTATATACACACAGGTCCTGACATTTACTACTCTCCAATATACCACCTCCTTACTTACATTGGCTGGCTAAATGCCCAAATACTAATGTATTATTTTCATATTGGTATGCTTAAGTTCAAATGATAATCAAACCGATATCATTCCACAACTTCATTTATACAATTTTATTTGTATTATTTTGGGCATTCTAGTCTTTTAATACACTATTCAGCATTACTTAATTACATTTTATTTTTTTTTTCAAATACACCTTTTTTCAAATAAACTACTTATGACAGCTTATTATCATACATTTTTATATATTTTCTATTTCCAACCATCAGCTTCATCCCCCTTCCTCTTTTTTTCCCATACTATCAAATTCATCAATTTACAACTATCAATAGGTATTTATACAATTCTTGATTTTATTTTAAATACTTAATTCTATACATCCAATATACTCAATCTGGATTTATCCTATACCTTTTCTTACTCTCAGGGACTCCATTTGCCTCAGTATAACACTCTGGCCGCCACGCATCAGGGGAACTTCCTCTTAATGAGGACAATACCAATTGTCACACACCCACAGACTTCTTTGATGCCCACGATGTCGAAATGACAGCAACCCCACCAGTTTTAATATCCAATGCTATCTTGACTCCAGGTTTTGAATGCAAATTAACGAAACATACTAACATCTGCCTCACCATTCAACACTATGTAAGTGATCTGATGATTATATAACTTTGGGTGGATAATTCTATGTATCTACATGTCATGGTAACCCACTTATCATTGTATACTCTAATTATCATAGATTAATCTCTCTTCTCCTTTTTTGTGCAACCCTGAAGAAGGACTAAACACTATATATCCCGAAACGCGTTGGGTGTGAGAAGAGTCTCTTCATATACCTATCTTTTGGTGATAGCAATGAACTTTGTAGATATGTTAATGTCTCCTTAATATATACAATGTTTTAACAAATGTTGTCTTTAAATAAAATTTGTTTATTATTAATTGCTACATACTCTGTTATACTCTCTCAGTACATTTAATTTAAAGTGCCTTAAAAGTCTGCCTAGGGGAATCTCTCTTCATATATATCTTGTTTATTGGATGCGGCACTATTTTTACAAAAAACCTAGGTTAGCCTCTCGCCCCCCTTTCTTCAAAAAAAAAAAGAGAGTTTGTCTACAGATTGCCTACAAAAAAACGTCATTTTTGAAAGACACTATCAAGAACAGGTCCGTAGCAGAAACGTAAAAACTGCTCTGTTCTGTACAGGTGTGAGAGGGGAATTGGCTAAAGATGCAGTAGTATATACATGTAATATACAGTGGGGACAGAAAGTATTCAGACCCCCTTAAATTTTTCACTCTTTGTTATATTGCAGCCATTTGCTAAAATCATTTAAGTTCAAGTTTTTTTCCTCATTAATGTACACACAGCACCCCATATTGACAGAAAAACACAGAATTGTTGACATTTTTGCAGATTTATTAAAAAAGAAAAACTGAAATATCACATGGTCCTAAGACCCTTTGCTCAGTATTTAGTAGAAGCACCCTTTTGATCTAATAAAGCCATGAGTCTTTTTGGGAAAGATGCAACAAGTTTTTCACACCTGGATCCTCTGCCATTCCTCCTTGCAGATCCTCTCCAGTTCTGTCAGGTTGGATGGTAAACGTTGGTGGACAGCCATTTTTAGGTCTCTGCAGAGATGCTCAATTGGGTATAAGTCAGGGCTCTGGCTGGGCCATTCAAGAACAGTCACGGAGTTGTTGTGAAGTCGCTCTTTCGTTATTTAAGCTGTGTGCTTAGGGTCATTGTCTTGTTGGAAGGTAAACCTTCGGCCCAGTCTGAGGTCCTGAGCACTCTGGAGAAGGTTTTCGTCCAGGATATCAATGTACTTGACCGCATTCATCTTTTCCTCGATTGCAACCAGTCGTCCTGTCCCTGCAGCTGAAAAACACCCCCACAGCATGATGCTGCCACCACCATGTTTCACTGTTGGGACTGTATTGGACAGGTGATGAGCAGTGCCTGGTTTTCTCCACACATACCGCTTAGAATTAAGGCCAAAAAGTTCTATCTTGGTCTCATCAGACCAGAGAATCTTATTTCTCACCATCTTCTGTCTCTGAGCTCTTCGGGCAGTTCCTTTGACCTCATGATTCTCATTTGCTCTGACATGCACTGTGAGCTGTAAGGTCTTATATAGACAGGTGTATGGCTTTCCTAATCAAGTCCAGTCAGTATAATCAAACACAGCTGGACTCAAATGAAGGTGTAGAACCATCTCAAGGATGATCAGAAGAAATGGACAGCACCTGAGTTAAATATATGAGTGTCACAGCAAAGGGTCTGAATACCTAGGACCATGTGATATTTCAGTTTTTCTTTTTTAACAAATCTGCAAAAATGTCAACAATTCTGTGTTTTTCTATCAATATGGGGTGCTGTGTGTACATTAATGAGGAAAAAAAATGAACTTAAATGATTTTAGCAAATGGCTGCAATATAACAAAGAGTGAAAAATTTAAGGGGGTCTGAATACTTTCCGTCCCCACTGTAAATGTATAAATGTATTATATAAATGTATTATAGGTACAGTACACTCTTAAACTAAAATAAAGTGTTTCCCATATTGTATAGTCTGTTTCCACATTGCAGAGATCTCTTTTCACTTCCTGTCTTGGTGACCTCTGTAACTAGGACAGGAAGTGAATGACGTCCTTTCACACAGGGACAGGACTAAAACAAAAACAAATAGACAGCAATACCAACCTGAATTTTTTGGCTGGGCATCACTTTAAATGTTCTAATATTAGCGCAAGCAATATTAAAATAAAAGCTGTATATATAATTACACCCAGTTTTATCCTTTATATAAAACAATAGAGTTTTATTATATGTGCACTAAAAATATTGCTAGGAAAAACATAAATATCCTGCCAGGGCCCTGGTAATTTTGAATATGCATAGGAGTGCAACCATACTGAATGTTATTCCAGCATAATAAATAACACCCTGCTATTATATTTGAATACTCAATGTAAATGTACATACTAAGTCCACCATTAAAGCAACTATGTTGCTAAAATTAAACTTTAACAAAGCTTGAAAATGAAGAACTTGCATACTTCTCCTGATACTCACATTGATGACTATTGGCATAGTCAGGAGAAATTGTCTGCTAAAGAAACTTCAAAAACTGACACTTCCAGGTAAGTCAGATTCCTGGTCTCACCCATGGCCTTATCCGTTGGCTCTTACATCACTACTGTTCTAGTGATGTAGTGGTCAGTTGGAGGAACCACTGAGCACAATCGGGAAAGAGTTGGTCAAATTTCACAGATCATAAACCCCATTTGATTTTAATGAGGGGGGTGAAATCTGTGATTCAGTTTCGGCCATTTGTAGAGCTAATAAGCAATAAGCTTAAAAGACATAGAAGGCCAGGCACTGGCATGGGGTACATGTTATAATAATAAAAAAAAACATATATAAAAAGTTAAAAAAACTACACTAGGAAAAGCCCCGGGCCTGACCGGTTTATGATACATTATTTCAGAAAATGTACAGATCAGCTAATATCAAAAATATGTTCATACATGAATGGGCTAGGAACACACTTTGAAATGAGAAGGGAAGCATTCCTAGCATCTATTACAGTTATACCAAAAGAAGGGAAGGATGCAACTTTATGCTCGAGCTACAGACCAATAGCATTATTAAATGCAGATACTAAGTTATTTGCTAAAATACTGGAAACAAGGATGAAAGATCTGATGAGAGATTGGATACATGCTGATCAGGTTGGATTTGTACCAGGAAGAGAGGGGAGGGACAACGGAGTAAGGACGCTCCTTTTACTAAATAAAATGAATAGAAGTAGGTCCCCAGCTCTTCTCCTGTCAATAGACACTGAAAAAGCATTTGACAGGGTAGACTGGGGATTTATGATGAGTACACTAGAGGCATTAGGAATCGGCCTGAGGATGATAAGTTAGATTAAAGCATTGTTTAATCACTCAACGACAGTAAAGATAAATGGAACGTCATCATCAACATTTGAAATGTCCAATGGAACCAGACAGGGCTGCCCCCTCTCCCTCCTTTTGTTTGTCCTCTCTCTAGAGCCCTTGTTAACAACAGTTCGCAATTGCGTAGACATAAAAAGGTATTAGGATTGGAAATGAGGAGCATAAAATAGAGGCATATGCGGATGACTCTTTGTTCTACATCTTCAGCCCTAGGATAACATTACCAAATTGAATAAAAATATTGAAAAACTACAGAGATTTGTCAAATTTCTAAATTAATTTGGTAAAATCAGATATTCTGAATATAAACGTAAGTAAACTAGAAGAACAGGAATTAAAAACGAGAATTTTCATTTAAATGGAAGACAGCAGAATTGAAATACCTAGGAATAAAACTGACACCATCTTTAGGGAAATTGTATCAAACAAACTATATACCACTCCTTAACCACTTCAGCCCCGGAAGGATTTACTCCCTTAATGACCAGGCCATTTTTTGTGATATGGCACTGCGTCACTTTAATTGACAATTGCGTAGTCGTGCAACATTGTACCCATACAAAATTGATGTCCTTTTTTTCCCACAAATAGAGCTTTCTTTTGGTGGTATTTGATCACCTCTGCGGTTTTTATTTTTTGCACTATAAACAAAAAAGAGTGCCAATTTTGAAAAAAAAAATAATATTTTTTACGTTCTGCTATCATACATATCCCAAATTTAAAAAAAAAAACTAATTTATTCATCAGTTTCGGTCAATATGTATTCTTCTACATATTTTTGGTAAAATAAATCCCAATAAGCGAATATTGATTGGTTTGCACAAAAGTTATAGCGGCTATAAAATAAGGGATAGATTTAGGGACTTTTATTTTTTTTATTGTTTTTACTGGTAATGGCGGCGATCTGCGATTTTTAGCAGGACTGCGACATTGCAGCGGACAAATATGACCCTAAGTGACACTTTTTGGGGACCAGTGACACCAATACAGTGATTAGTGCTAAAAAAATGCACTGATCAATGTATAAATGACACTGGCAGGGAAGGGGTTAACTCTAGGGGCGATCAAAGGGTTAACTGTGTTCCCTGGGTGTGTTCTAACTGTGTAGGGGATGGGCTCACTGGGACAACACAGAGAACGCTGTTCCTGATCACTAGGAACAACAGATCTAGATGTTGTACCCTGTCAGAATGGCGATCTGCATTGTTTACATAGGCAGATCCCTGCTCTGCCTCTCTGTGGAGCAATCGCGGGTGACCGGCGGACATTGATTCAGCCGGACCCGCGCTCCCCCGGTGTCCACAGTATCTCATGCATGAAATGACGGACAGGTATGTGCGGTGGGCGGTCCGGAAGTGGTTAATGAAATAAAAACAGTAATAAAAAGTTTATCATGTAGACCTCTTTCCTGGTTTGGCCGAGTAAATATGGTAAAGATGATGTTACTACCAAACATTTTGTATAAATTTCAAATGGTGCCAATTTCCTTACCTCAAACATATTTTAAGATGTTAAAAGCAATTATATTAAAATATATCTGGCAGAATAGAAAGCAGAGAATACAGTTCTCTGTATTAAGAAAAAATAAACTGCAAGGGGGATGAGCGGTACCGTATGTTAAAAATATATTATAATGCAATATAAATATCACGGGTGATAGAGTGGACAAAAGAAATAAACAAAAAAAGATGGGTGCAAATAGGGAAAATATTGAGTGGTACATCACTGGGTAAAATTCCCTCCACAACTTAGAAAATTAGACATAGAAAGGGGAGCAAGGGGAGGGGGAGAAGGGTGGGATGGAATTAGTATAAAATGATTGTTGGAAGATAATATTTGTTTTAATACTTCGTATAGAAATTGTTCAAAACTAAACAATGTATTAAAAAAAAAAAAAAAAACTACACTATTCCTCCCTATATGAAATTGTCAGCTCTACCTAATAGCTTCAACATATACTGACAATTTAGCTGCATAAGTTAACCCTTTTATAGTGAGGGGGGCTGGTTTATCCATTTCTTTAAAGCGTAACTCCACTTTTGTTGAGAAAAAAACATTGGTCCCTGGGTGATCTATGTACATTGCAAGGATTATAACAACCTTTGTTACAGATTCCTACCTTTTGTTTTTCTGAAGAAATCCATGTGTGTTTGTCTGTGTCTCTGTGCGGAGTAGGTCTAATGGGAGTGGTTTCATAATTATCAGTCATCTGTGGCAGCTGCTGGGCACTAATGAGGAAATCTGCTGGGCCTGCATCCCTTTAGACGTGTTCCTATTGGAAATATCTCACCAAAAATGACATTTTTTTGCAGGGATGCCTAAAATCTGACTTGTATCTTAGACAGACTTCTGGGAAAATTGATGAGACAGTCACACAAACAGGAAATTATGTTTCTGGGGAGTGGTCAGTACACATTTTGTGTACAGAACAACTCCAGGTAGCCATATTGCATTTATAGAAAATTACAGCGAGGGCAGATTGAAAAGGAAAGGTAATTTTAAAAAACATTCAATTACAACATGACTTGTATCACAATTGTATACGCTATATTTTCTTTATTTGCTATTTTTTTCCCCACGAAAGTGGAATTACCCTTTATATTATTAGCTCTTTGACTCAGGGCTATGCACTGCGTATTCATTTTTCCTCATTTCTGGTGGTGAAACTGTGAAATTTTTGGCCAAAATTTTACAATTTGCAAATTTACCAAATTCCAGAGATTCACTGCAAACCCATAGTAGGGGCAAACCCAAACCTCATTCTTAATGCTTAGTAAGTGTTAATTCCTACAAGATAATTAATCCTTGAAAATTAATTCCGAGTCTATCCAACTCATCACGTGACAGAAGTCCATCCTGTCCAAAATTGCTTTGGAGGACCAAAAATGTGGTCCATATTTTGATCTGCAATAAAGGCAACACCCTGGACACTCACTGTGCATGTAAACTTGTCTCAGTTCTCTGTTGTGTTATCAGTCCTGTGGTGTTAAACCCAATCCATTTTTTGACCAGGGGATCTTAATCAGAAGTTGGGTACTCCGGTTTCCTCCCACACTCCAAAGACATGCTGGTAGGTTAATTGGATCCTGTCTAAATTGTCCCTAGTATGTATGGATGTGAGTTAGGGACCTTAGATTGTAAGCTCCTTGAGCGTAGGGACTGATGTGAATGTACAATGTATATGTAAAGCGCTGCGTAAATTGACGGCGCTATATAAGTACCTGAAATAAATAAAATAAGTCTCCATACTCTTTGGGGGAATGGAAACCGAATAATAGGGGCAGGACTGGATCTCTGAATGTTTAAAAAAATGTTATTAGATTAGAATCTAACAATTTGCCTTTTAGGTTATTACCTAACAATATTTCATTGTCCAAAAAGACTCAAAAAAGAAAGCTCATTTCCAATAATCTGGGCAGTTTTGGTGTGAACAGATCGCAGCTTACCCTAGCTTGGTGAGGAGGGCAATAAATGTTTTGGTTCTCTTCATCACTACCTATTTCTGTGAAACAGAATTCTCTGCATTATTGAATCTAAAATCAAAGTGAAGTAATGGAATTGATGTGTCAAGAGACATGGGAGTAACATTGCCAGTAATTGAACCTCCATTCCATTCTGAATTAACCGTATTCACACTACTATACACCATTACACATTTCTAGCAAACTTTTCCATAAAAACAGGGATTCTTGGTTCAGGAATATTGCAACACGTGTTCAAACTGTCCAACTGTGTCAAAGTGATCCCTCTCTGGCCAGTCCTTTACTGTACTGTGCAAAATGCCAAATACCTATGCCTTATTCCTTACTTATAGCAAACATACAGTGCTAATATAGGGCAGGCAGACACAGATGGAGGAGAACCACAGACCTGCGCTGTGCAATAAAATACTTCTTTGTTTATATTCCACTAGTATATATATATATATGGCAAATGGCAAATTAACCTTCTTTACAATTCTATACACCATTACATATTTATAGCAAACTTTTTACATAAAAACAGGGATTCTTGGCAGATATTTTCTTAGGACCATCATTAGCTCTTCAGTACATTTTTTCATTGCTATCCAGTTTCAGCTGATATATTGGCTGCTTCAGAAAATGTATGATTTTATTAGCTATGTTATTACTGCATGTAAAATAAAGCTAGGTGTAGTTGCATATACAATGTTTATTTTGTTCTTGATTGATCGCTATGTACTGTTGAGCTATTTTTATTGCCCAAGTCAAGCTCTCTCCCCACGTCTTCCGGACCAGCACCCACTTTTTAGAAAAATTTCTATACACACCTTTTTTCTAATGCCGCGTACACACGGTCGGACTTTCTATCCTACTTGGTCCGGCACACTTTCCGACGGACTTTGTCCGCCAGGTGCGCCGGACTTTAAAACGGACGGACTTGCCCACACACGCCCGGACTTTCCGGCGGGCTAGGTCCGCCCGTCTTTCCAACGGACTTTCGCCGGAGTTCCGGCGGACTTTCAGAATGAACGGACTTGCCCACACACGGACAAGTCCGTTCATTTTGAACGTGACTCAGGTGCGACGGGACTAGAAAAGGATGTCAATCTTGCCGCTTTTATCGGCGAGATTGACACCTTGCGAGCCCCGTCGCGGGGCATACCAGGCCCTTAGGTCTGGTATGGATTATAAAGGGAACCCCCTACGCCGAAAAAACGGCGTGGGGTCCCCCCTAAAATCCATACCAGACCCCGATCCGAGCACGCAGCCTGGCCGGTCAGGAAAGGGGGTGGGGACGAGCGAGCGCCCCCCCCTCCTGAACCGTACCAGGCCACATGCCCTCAACATGGAGGGTGGGTGCTTTGGGGGAGGGCCCCCCCACCCCAAAGCACCTTGTCCCCATGTTGATGAGGACAAGGGCCTCTTCCCGACAACCCTGGCCGTTGGTTGTCGGGGTCTGCGGGTGGGGGCTTATCGGAATCTGGGAGCCCCCTTTAATAAGGGGGCCCCCAGATCCCGGCCCCCCACCCTATGTGAATGAGTATGGGGTACATGGTACACCTACCCATTCACCTAGGGAAAAAGTGTAAGTAATAAAACACACTACACAGGTTTTTAAAATATTTTATTAAACAGCTCCGGGGGGGATCTTCCTCCGGCTTCGGGGGTCTTCTTCCGGCTTCGGGGGTCCCTCCGCTTCATCTTCTCCCGGCGTCCGGTTGGTTCTTCTCCGCTCTCTTCTCTCCAGTTCTTCGGCCGGCTCCTCTGCTGTCTTCAGGTAGCTCTCTTGCCAGCAGAGGTCCGGACTTCTTGTCTTCTTCTCTTCTGGGTGATGTTGACCACGCCCCCTAAAACGTCACAGTCCCAGCATGCCCAGGGACTGTGACATCAAAAGGGGGCGGGGTCTCCGCCTATATAAGTCACAACGCAGCCCTCGGAGAGCAGTCCAGCCGGAGAGAGCGTCGTGTCAACATCTGGAGAAGAGAAGAAGACAAGAAGTCCGGACCTCTGCTGGCAAGAGAGCTACCTGAAGACAGCAGAGGAGCCGGCCGAAGAACTGGAGAGAAGAGAGCGGAGAAGAACCAACCGGACGCCGGGAGAAGATGAAGCGGAGGGACCCCCGAAGCCGGAAGAAGACCCCCGAAGCCGGAGGAAGATCCCCCCCGGAGCTGTTTAATAAAATATTTTAAAAACCTGTGTAGTGTGTTTTATTACTTACACTTTTTCCCTAGGTGAATGGGTAGGTGTACCATGTACCCCATACTCATTCACATAGGGTGGGGGGCCGGGATCTGGGGGCCCCCTTATTAAAGGGGGCTCCCAGATTCCGATAAGCCCCCGCCCGCAGACCCCGACAACCAACGGCCAGGGTTGTCGGGAAGAGGCCCTTGTCCTCATCAACATGGGGACAAGGTGCTTTGGGGTGGGGGGGGGGCCCGCAGGGCGGCCCCCCTCCCCCAAAGCACCCACCCTCCATGTTGAGGGCATGTGGCCTGGTACGGTTCAGGAGGGGGGGGGCGCTCGCTCGTCCCCACCCCCTTTCCTGACCGGCCAGGCTGCGTGCTCGGATCGGGGTCTGGTATGGATTTTAGGGGGGACCCCACGCCGTTTTTTCGGCGTAGGGGGTTCCCTTTATAATCCATACCAGACCTAAGGGCCTGGTATGCCCCGCGCTCGCCGCAATAGGAAAATTTGTTTTTCCTATTGCAGCGAGCGCGAGATGCAATACCCTGCCCTCGTGTCGCATCTGGTCCGTCGGACCAGCATACACACGAGCGGGCTTTCCGTCGGACCAGCACACACACGAGCGGACTTTCCGCCCGAAACTGAGTCCGGCGGAAAGATTTAAAACTTGCTTCAAATCTAGGTCCGGCGGGCTTTTGGGAAAAAGTCCGCCGGAAAAGTCCGCCGGCGCCCACACACGGGCGGATTGTCCGGCACACTCTGGTCCGCCGGACCAAGTATGCCGGAAAGTCCGACCGTGTGTACGCGGCATAAGTCTTTTCAGTTCAGTTGTGTGATGACTTTCTCCTGCAGTGGTGGGCAGGACATGAGTGCTGCAGAGAGCAGCACTACACAATGACATTTTGGCCCTCGTTGCAGCATTCTGTTGGTGGTAAAAGGGGCCCTAGGTAGCAGGACCTTTACACCCAAGGCTTACAGGAAGTGGGTTCAATGACACTGGCTCTGCCAAAGAGAAGATTATTTTTTATCATACAAATGGCTGGGTAATTTAATTTTTTATTCTCTTTAAGCAAGCTAGATTTGGGCTTTAGGTGCTAGGTAGATAGTGTTTTAATACCCTAGGGCTTTTCATGGTAAACCAGATTGCTCCCGTGGATGAACCAGCATTTTTCAATCCTTAGTAGACTGGAATTATTATGCCAATTTAGGAGGTTTTGTGAGGCATGCAACTCTTATGTGATAAGTGCACGTCATCCAGAGCATCTGACATTTTCTTTGGTACACTGGCTATTTTTTTTTTACCCATTTATCTTTTTAAACTTTTCTTCTTCACTGGGACTATATCAGGTCAAGGAGGGATGTAATTCAGCACACCCATGCATCTCTGCAACAACATATCTCATTTAATAGTGTCCACCATTATCATCAGGGCCTTTACAGTGATCTGTCCCTCTTTTGACCCTGCAGCTGATGGACCACACACCTCTGCTCCATCCATTTAGGTGCTAACAATTGCCACTCTACAAGCAATTGTCCTCAAGGATGTGGACTTTAGGATCTCATTGTATATAGTTGCAGGTGGTATATCTCTCCACCGCTTGATATGAGAACCCTTTCTGGATGTGATACACCTTCCATGAAATATACATATATGAACTCTTAATATTAAGTTGGACATTATCCTGCTTAAACACAACTCCGCCAAAAGCGACCAATAGCAACCTCTTGGAGTATGGGTGAATTCAGGATGTCCTGTGGATGGCGCTTCTTGGTCTGGCAGGGATGAATATTCCATTCTCACTATTTGAGTGTGTCTTTTCAGCTGCTGGTGAAATAACTGCATATTTGGGAGCTACAGCATTGGGAGTGGTGAAAACTGTTAATGTCCCTGAGGAAGATCCGCACTTCAGAGTGCATTTGAAATGCGTCGGACTATTCCTTTGCAAGCTCCCCCCTCTTTTTAAGCTGGTTTTCCCCTTATATAGATGTTTTTTATCATCAGTCATCTGTTTACATTCATATTTACATTGTATTACATTTGTTCATTTATTTTATTGTTTGTCCAATAATTTTTTACTTTTTTAATATTACTGCCTTGCGTCCATTTAAAGTCCCAAACCTTGAGGAATCTTGTTCTTTATGATATGCCGGAATGGGACGCATAGGCAACTTAGTCGGCTAGATGAGGCAAAGCTCCATCATTACTTTCTACAGTGATCTGTTTGTATGGGGTCTGGATTGGGCAGTGGTTTGTTCCAAGCTGTCACACGTTCCAGTCCGCTTCTTCTCAAGATGGGGTAGTCATGTACCAGCCTTTTTGGAGATTCTTCGCCATCTTGTGTACCTCATTCTCCTGGCACGAGGCCTGCATTTCCACATATTCCTAGCCTGAGGCCTGTTATACGGAATATAGAATGTCCAGTCCAAAAGCAATGCTTTACTACATCAGTTCAGGTTCAGACAGCAACACATCTTCCTCATGGTTCACAGTCACAGTGCAGAACACTCTATATTACACCATCAAAAAATAAACTTTGGCTAGAGCTACATCTGCAATGTGCAATACAAAAAAAATGCAGAGCCAGATAGGCCGGAACCCGCCTAACTCATCGGACTTTAAAGGCTCTGCATAAAAGACAACAATTATTTTTATTCTTTTTTATCAACTTGAAAAAGTGGATATGATGAACGTATATAACGTTTATCATATCCACTTTTTCGTATGATGTTCAAATTCCCTTTGTCTCGCTCAGCTGTGTTTTGGGGGAGCTGAGGTTTTTGGAGTTACAGTAAATAACTCTTCAATATGTATAAAATATTGGGGGTGTTCTGTGCAGATGGGTGGGGTAATTTGCAATTTTTAGGGCTGCTCCCCCCACTAAGACAACTACCTAGGTAGGGTCTATGTAATAAGTATTAAAGAGGTAGTGGATATGACGCTGCTCTATTTATTGTGATGTGTATATACCCCAAATTAATTGTTGAAAAGTGCTTTGTGCTTGGTGCTACTACATAAATCAATTCATAAAATTAAATTTAAATCAAATGCATAATAAAGTGACATGTGTTCTATAAAACCAACAGGTGAATAAGCATTAATTCCTTGGTATGCACACAAATCAATAGTTATATTGCATATACAGTTGATAAAGTGATAAACATGAAATTCTGTGATAGTAAATGGAATCAATAAACAACAAGTATGATAACCACTGAACTTGTAGTGTTGAAGTGCCCAATATATGGGCAATCCAGTCTTGGTATCACTAGTCAGTCCATATATAATAACCAACAATTCATATAAAAATATAAAAGTGACAGGTGTTTTTTCTTCGTGCTTGTTACAAATATTGGTGCAGGTGTTCTCTGTGCTCCCCCTATGCCGATACACTCACCGGAGGGCATTACCCTCAAGGGTGTATCTCGCATTCACAGAAATGGCGCTGTGTGGCAGGACCCAGATCCATGTTGGTATGTTTTTCTCCTTTATGCAACTTGCCCCTTCAACTTAGTTACATACGGAAAAAAATATACCAGATCATACGATTTTCTTTAATCAGTACAGTTTTCATCCGAAAATACAATACAAATATTGTACATTACATCACTTCTGAAATTTTATTCTGTCATATGAAAATTTTCGTACTTTGTTAACCTAAAAGCACCTCAGGTGACCCTACTGGAAGGTATTAGAGATATTGTAGGTTACTATGGTAATATATTCATATATCTACTTCCTATGTTATTTTTGAGTGAAGTATGCCCAAACTTATAAGGTATATAAGGCTCATACTGCCGTACAGGAGTATCCTGGAGTAGGTTTGAATTGGTGTTTTTTTCCCCTCATTTTTTTAATTTTAATACTGTACATTGCAGCCCTTTTGGGGTTTTTTTCTGCTATGATTATGTTTTTCAGATGTTTTTGAAACTTGTCATTTTTTCTTTTTTGTTATTGTTGTTTGTGATGTGTCTTATGTATCTTTGTATATGAAAAAAAAAATTCAATAAAAAAAATAAATAAAAAATACATCTTCCTCATGGTTCACAGTCACAGTGCAGAACACTCTGTATAATACACAGTACTATTGCAACCGCCCATTTTCCCAGGTATTCCAGTCATGTCTAGTCAAAAATGCTTCCTTATATTCTAGGTAAATGGGAGTAATGCCCCCTAACTAACTAATTGGTTGTCATTGTAATGGCTCTTTTTATTCATGGTAAGCTGGGGAAAATGCCATGTTACATTGAGGGTCAGTGGGAAGAATGTTCGTTGCATTTGAGAGCATTGGGAAGAAAGCCCTTTACAATGATGGTCAGTGGAAAGAATGCCCCTTGCATTGGAGATACATGGGAAAAAAGCCCCCTAAAAGAGAAAGATCATTGATTTAAGTGACTGACTTGGGGGAAGAGAGGCGTCACTGTTCCCACAGCCCTAGTCCTGCCTAGTGACATTGGTGCCAGAACAATGCAGGCACCATCACTTGGCAGACCAATCTGCCACTTATCATTGCTCAGGGAAGCGCTAGGTACTTATGAAGGAACCCTAGGCTGGTTGCAGTGGAAGCTAGTTAATCAGCATTTTTTATCAGAGAAAACCAATACATTTAGAGTGTCTCTGATGGGAACTAAAGCCATGGTCAAGATCACTTCAGGACTTTGGTGTCAACCACTGTGCTGCCTGTCCAGGCATAATGACTGACCTAATCAGAAGCATGTAAGCAAGGTGTCTCAAGAAGTTCTCAATGTTCCTCTCTTGGAGAGCTCATCAATGTAAGTACAAAATATATTTTGTACTGTTTGTAGGTCTTATAGCAGCACCATCTTGAATTTAAATGCATTGTATGGTGCGCCCCCCAAATATGTTCTTGTATCTCATCAATGTAAGGACGTGTTCTTGTCTGCTCCAGTTCAACTAAATGTGTCATGCTAAAATACACACAACACACATGCAAACAATCCTCAACTACACAAAGGATTACATGCCAATACTTTCACCTACTGAGAATCCTTTTATGTTGGGAAATTGAAACAGACGGCTTAGCTTACACAACGTACTGATGAACCCAAACATCTCTAAATGAAGAAAAAAGCCAAATAGTTTCTGTATTTACTCCTCCAGATCTGATTGTTTGGGGTTGTTTGTAAGAAGATCACTCCCGTCTCCCTCCCACACATTGACTTGTTGACACACGCCTGTATCTCCTCCAATATGCAAACACTTAATAAGCGCCTTCAGGTGCCCTCTGCTAAGAGATTGAAAATCACATATGCTAAAGAATATACATATACTGTATGTCTTTTATGTTGGACACCCCCCATGTCTGTCATCTACCAGATAGTGATAGAGTTGCCTTGAGAAAATAGCCCCTATAAATTGTGTAATACCCTCAGCATTCAGTTGGAGGAGTGAATAGTATTTGCTGGAGCCGAATCTCACCTGCAGGTGAGTGATATTGTGGATATTCCGATATGATCAGAGTAATCTACAGAGTTTCCTCTATTTGTTACAGCCGAAACTGGACATTGGTTAAAGCCTTTGCTTCTTGTGTAAGATGTGTGGGTTTATTAGGGGGTGTGGTTTGTCACGATAATGAAGTAAATGATGTAGTGCAATATATCCTTGCACTGCTAGAGTCATGAAATTAACCACATACCCTAGAAAGATAATTTATAGACCTCCCAAGGACTGAAACCAGCCCACACCGATTATACTGACTACCACTCTGTGGTACAATCCTTAAATGTATAAAGACTGACAAAGGGATATGAATAATCCCGAACATTTGTGTATTTAATAATTCAAGTTAAAGGCTAAGCTCACCTCTTAGGTACCACTAAAGACTACAGGCCCCTGCCCATCTATGTTATGTAGAAGAGGACAGGAACAAGTCTCTGTAGTTCTAGGATGACAGCCATAACTCCCTCCACAGATATTGAGTGGATACTGTGCCTTAAAAAGTATTCATACCCCTTGACATTTTTCACATTTTGTCATGTTACAGCCAATGGGATATTTTTTTACAACCTAACCCTGCTTTAAACGTCTCCAGAACTTTATCCCTGACCTGTCTGGTGTTTTCCTTGGCCTTCATGATGCTGTTTGTTCACTAAGGTTCTCTAACAAACCTCTGAGGGCTTCACAGAACAGCTGTATTTATACTGAGATTAAATTACACACAGGTGGACTCTGTTTACTAATTAGGTAGTTTCTGAAGGCAATTCGATTTTAGTTAGGGGTATCAGAGTAAAGGGGGCTGAATACAAATGCATGCCACACTTTTCAGATATTTGATTGTAAAAAAATTTAAAAACCACTTATCATTTTCCTTCCACTTCACAATTACGTGCCACTTTGTGTTGGTCTATAACATAAAATCCCAATAAAATACATTTATATTTTTGGTTGTAACATGACAAAATGTGGAAAATTTAAAGAGGTATGAATACTTTTTCAAGGCACTGTAAGCGTTTTCACCCTAGGACAGGAAATATGTTACTGGCAGAATGACCAGGTGAAAATAAAGGAAAAAAGCCTGCAAAAAAAAAAAAAAAAAACAACTAATGCAATCAACACAATTTAGGACAGTTAAGCTGCAAATTGCTGCAATTCATTTTTGTATTTGTTTGATGTGCTGATGTAGAGATTATAAAAAGGTATGTGGTCCTTCTGATAAAAAAAGACTGCATGAACAGTCATTGTGTGTAATTTATAAAAAAATTCATAAATTCATAAATATAGTTGTGCTCATAATTTTACATACCCTGGCAGAATGTATGATTTCTTGGCCATTTTTCAGAGAATATGAATGATAACATAAAAACATTTCTTTCACTCATGGTTAGTGTTTGGCTGAAGCCATTTATTATCAATCAACTGTGTTTACTCTTTTTAAGTCATAATGGCAACAGAAACTACCTAAATGACGATGATCAAAAGTTTATATACCCCAGTTATTCTTTATCTTCTCAGATGGTAAAGCTGCCCATTCCTCTTGGCAAAAAGCCTCCAGTTCCTGTAAATTATTAGGCTGTCTTGCATGAACTGCACGTTTGAGATCTCCCCAGAGAGGCTCAGTGATACTGAGGTCAGGAGACTGAGATGGCCACTCCAGAACCTTCACTTTATTCTGCTGTAGCCAATGACGGGTCGACTTGGCCTTGTGTTTTGGTTTATTGTAATGTTGGAATGTCCAAGTACGTCCCATGCGCGGCTTCCTGGCTAATGAATGCAAATGTTCCTCCAGTATTTTTTGATAACATACTGCATCCATCTTGCCAACAATTTTTGACCAAATTTCCTGTGCCTTTGTAGCTCACACTACTATCTTTTTATATCCCTTTCCTGTTTTATACAGTTCAGTTACCTTTTCCCGCAGATCCTTTGACAATTCTTTTTACTCAGAATCCAGAAACGTCGGTGAAGCACTGGATGAAAGATGCAAAGGTCTGTCAGGGGTCCAGAAACTTTTTGACCTTTTATACACACAGACTAATTACAAGCAAACAGATCACAAGTGAGGATGGTTACTGTAACAAAAGCACTCAGCTTGAGTGCTTTCGTCATATACCGCTTCCTCCCAGTCTGAATATAGATATCAGATATTCCAAACCGCTCACAACAACAAACAAGACAATACTCCTTTTTTTGCTGAACATGGACTGTTTGTTGAAAACACAGGTGCACAGGTAATACTCTGGACAATCCCCCCACCTTTGCATTCCAGGTGGGGTAGACTGTCCAATCAGCAGTGAGAGCTGTTGGAGGAATTCGCCCCCAATCTCACAGTTAATCTACATACACATCCCATAATGTCCAAGGCAGACAGACACAACAGAACATTGGAATACAGCCACACCCCAAACGGCAGAGATCATCATGGCCTCCTTAATAATGTCCTTTTGGATTACATAACAGAATATCTACCTAAATGCTTGTAGCTCCCTCAAATGCCAGGGCCCATAGTCGGTAGGCAAGGGGCTAGCATTCAGTCCTCTCTAAAAGCCTCTGTCCTGGGTGAGTCTGTCACATTTCTCCCCCATCAAAAGTCGACTAATAAGGTCCCAGACCACCACCTGGTCTGGACATGCGTTATTCGGGCAGCGTGATCTCACACAGTCTGTCCGCATAATCTCCATTCTTGGCTGCAAGGAATAGTTGATCTCAGTAGGTGTGGGGCAGAGGTCATTGACTCTCTGTCCAGCTGCCAGCGCTTCAGCTGGGTGGTTTTTAACTTTCAGGGGCTCGGTCTGCTGCTGGGCAGAAGAGCCAATCTCCCCAGCTTCCTGAAGCTGTAGAGACACTGTAAGTGCTAGGTAGAGGCCAGTGGCACTTCTGCTGGGGACTCCACATCATCCGCTTCGACTAACCTTTGGGACAGGAGGCTGGATTCCTCCACTCGCAAACTGTGTAGCTGCCATTGGGGAGGTGAGCCGGCTGCTTCCTCTTCCATTCCCTCATCTGGCTGCTGGGACGACATGTCTCTGGTACTGTTGGGGAGGGACGACGAATACCTCCTCTACCTTCTCCGCCTGTACCCTGATCTGCTGCTGGGAAGTGACCGCTACCTTCTCACCCTGAGACTCCGGAACTGCCACAGATGTGGGGCAGAGGTCTTGGACCCTCTGTCTGGTGGCCAGTGCTTCAGCTGGGGAAGTTCTTTGTAACTCCACAGATGCTGCTGTTGGTGCTGGGCAGAGCTCCGTGATGTTCTTCCCTGATGCTAGCTCTTTTGCTGGAGGCTCACTCGGTTGTTCTTTCTCAGCAGAAAAGTCAATTAAATTCTTTGGAATTGCTGAAAATCCAGGGCACGGGTTGGCTGCACTTGGGCAGGTGACTCATAATCTATAACATCCTCTGATGAACGGTCAATTAAATCCATACATTCTGTGGTCTGTGGCTGGAGAGATGAGCCGACTGCTCCATCTTCCGTACCCTCATCCAGCTGCTGAACAGACGCATTCCTCCATCCAAGATCATCCCATGCAGAAACAGGATCATCAAGGCCATTCAGCACTTGCTGCATCTGCTATAAGACCTCCGCGTCCTTAGCTGCGGGGGCAGGTTGGCAAAGTGTTACGCTGCCACATTGCTGACTCTTCAGCCAGAATTTCAGAGTTGTCAGCTGGTATTTTCCTGATAGTCCCAGGCAAAGGGAGCCCAGACCTGCTGCTGAGCAGAATCTAGCAGCTGTCTGTAGGCAATCTCCAGCTCCCATTCCTGATTGGCTAGAAACTCCAAATCTTCCAGTGCCCAGGGAACTTCTGAGACATTCAGCATCCATTCTCTGTATGCCGAGATTTCTTCCAAACGCCACTCTAAATCACTCCCAAAGTCAGGGTCCTGTGACAGCCTCTCTAACAACAGCCCCAGGCCGCCATAGCCAAAGCCTTCTGTTGGGGTGTCGTCCGCTGTCCACGGGCACACTTGGGCTACATACCAGCGGAGGGCTCTGTAGCTCTTGTCCAATGGCATCTCCACCTGGACCAGCCTGGTTAACTCAGCTTTCCATTCCTTATGCAGTTGTTCCCCCAAAAACACCATTTGCACTTCGTACTCCGACCAGTACCTTTCCTGGAAGGAGGAGAGAATTTTTCCCTGGTGTCGCTGCTCATGGGCTAGCACTTCCTTCCAGAGTTCCCAGCGGGTAGAATCATACCATCCCAGCAGGACTTGCTCTGATACTGGTCTTCTGTGCTGTATCTGCATCTCTCGCAACCTCCTTACGAATTCCTCTTGCATGGTGGCTGGTATCTGTACCTCTCCTCCTCTCCTGCTATCCGGACCTTGGATCCAGGTGGAGGTTTGGATGTCCCAGACTGCAGGAAGCATCCCACTACTTGCCACCAATGTAACGAAATGTCCCACACTCCGCTTGAGTGCTTTCGTCATATACCACTTCCTCCCAGTCTGAATATAGATATCAGATATTCCAACCACTAACAACCGCAATCAAGACAATATGCGTTTGGTTGCTTAACATGGACTGTTTATTGAAAACACAGGTAATACTCTGGACAATCCCCCCACCTTTGCATTCCGGGTGGGGTAGACTGTCCAATCAGCAGTGAGAGCTGTTGGAGGAATTCGCCCCCCTCAATCTCACAGCTAATCTACATACACATCCCATAATATCCAGGGCAGACAGACACAATAGAACATTGGAATACAGCCACACCCCAAACAGCAGAGACCATCATGGCCGCCTTAATAATGTCCTTTAGCATTACATAACAGAATATCTTCCTAAATGCTCAAATGCCAGGGCCCATAGTCGGTAGGCAAGAGGCTAGCATTCAGTCCCCTCCAAAAGCATCTGTCCTGGGTGAGTCTGTCACATTTACCTTTAATAGCCATTCAAACCCCTTTGTGTCAACTTGTGTGCATGTTAACAGGCCAAAATCACCAGGGTATGTAAACTTTTGATCAGGGTTATTTGGGTAGTTTCTGTTGTCATTATGATTTAAAAAGAGTAAACACAGTTGATTGATAATAAATGGCTCCAGCTAAACACTAACCATGAGTGAAAGATGTTTTTGTGTTATCATTCATATTCTCTGAAAAATGGGCAAGAAATTATAAATTCTGCCAGGGTATGTAAACTTATGAGCACAACTGTATATTCAGCACAAAATAAATGCACATAAGTGCTGTCAGCAAATACTATTTAAAATGACTTCTTCCCCTCTAAATAATTATAATCATGTTCGGATCTGACTCATGCTTCTGATGGTGTGCTAAGTTGATTGTCTGAGCTATGTGATTGTGTTCATAGCCTCTTGGTTCCCATGCCAATCATATAGGAAAAGGCAGATTTTACAGACGCTCTTCGACTTTGGTATCTCTTTGAGAATTGTAACTTGATCCATTGCGATGACAGAAAGTGACTTCATGCAGTAATTAGGGATTTAGCTGCACTTATCAGTGGTGGTTGTCATGAGTAGTTTATTTTATTGTTATCCAAAATATGTTGTGTTCTGTATTGCTGATGAGCTGTGCATTTACTTTGAACTAAACCCTATTTTTTTCAGTACACTTCCCTGGATATTGAAGGTATCAGTCAGATCTGTAAATGTACCTTTTTAATAAACTAAAAGGAGGGGGGGGGGATCTTTCGAAATGACTCTGTTTGACAGGTGACCCTTATAACTGCTTGTTGCGGAGGCTGTTGGTATGCCAGGTATGCAATCCCAAGTTACAGACTTCATTCATCAGAAAACCATAGGTATATCCATATACAGGAGCTTTAAAGCTTTAGTAATACGCCACTGAAATAAAAATGAAGTGGGCCCCTCTGCAGGGTTAAATCATGATGCACTAGTATGCACCACATATTAGCACATTATGACAGACTTACCTGTAAAGGGGATCCCTCCCATGCAGCGTTGTCATGGATCCCCAGCCCAGCCATCTTCACCCAGATTTCCTTCCTGGTTCACAGGCTCTGGCTGTATGAATGTCCAGAGCTGCGGTGACGTCACTTCTGCACATGTGTAGGAGCCCTGGCCCTGGCACGCAGCTCTGAAGGTATGGCACGGGTATGCTGTCCCTTCAGAGCGCATGCACCAGTGACGTCACCAGCAGCATCACTTGTGAATATCTCCTAAACAGTACAAGTTTAGGAGATATTTACTGTACCTTTAGGTAAGCCTTATTATAGGCTTACCTGTAGGTACAAACTCACAAAATGAGTTTACCTCCACTTTAACCACTTGCCGTCATATAATGGCCTCCCGTAATTGCGCTCCCCACATGCCCGCTATGGGGCGCGGGCGGCTGTCTCTGTGATCACAGTATTTAGAGGACACTGCTGATCACAGAATGAGGTAAAGAACCAATCAGTGGCTCTTTACCACATGATCAGGTGTGTCTGATCACAGCTGATCACGGATGTAAATAGAAGCCATTTTTTGGCACTCCTTTCCACATGCAGACAGCATGGGGAGAGGAGAAGAGAGCTGATAACCAGCTTCTCTAAAAGGGACATGTACACTGATAATCAGGGCACTGATTATTAGTGTCCTGATTATCAATGCAGTCTCAACAGTGCTCACCAAAGCTGCCAATCTGTGCCCACCACTGCTGCCAATCTGTGCCCCCTGTGCTGCCAATAAGTGCCAATCAGTGCCCATCAGTGACTCCTCATCAGTGTCATATATCAACTCCTCATCAGTGCCACCTATCAGTGCCCATCTGTGCTGCCTATCAGTGCCTCCTCATCAGTGCCCATCAGTGCTGCCTCATCAGTGCCCATCAATGCCAATTAGTGCAGCCTCATCAGTGCCCCCTCATCAGTGCCCATCAGTGCAGCCTTTCAGTGCCCATCAATGCCCATTAGTGCCGCCTTATCAGTGCCACCTTATCAATGCAGCCTATCAGTGCCCATCAGTGCAGCCTCATCAGTGCACATCAGTGGAGGAGAAAAATTACCTGTATGCTAAATCTTATAACAAACTGTAAAAAATATTTTTTTTCAACATTTTTGGTTTTTATTTGTTTATTTAGCAAAAAATAAAAAAACCCAGTGGTGATTAAATACCATCAAAAGAAAGCTCTATTTGTGTGAAAAAAATGATAGAAATTTCATATTGGTACAGTGTTGCATGACCGCGCAATTGTCATTCAAAGTGTGACAGCGCTGAAAGCTGAAAAATGTCCTGGGCAAGAAGGGGGTAAAAGTGCCCAGTAGGCAAGTGGTTAAGAAATGCAGTTTTGGGCTCCAGGACAGAAATCCTTTCCCAGTCCCTTTAATCAGAAAGGTGTTTAAGCAGACAGTAAGAGACCACATACAGTACACAGGAGATACACTGCTTGACAAGGAATGAGGTCTCTGCAACATTACTTTAACTTGGAAGTCAATAGTTTTGGAATTTGTGATCTTTTCTCTGATACTGACCAGTTCTTACTAGATTCACTGAAAAAGGACCAGGTTTGTGAATGTCCACCAGGCCCTAGGTGCTGTCCTCTCCTGCCTCCACTCAACAAATGTATTTTATGTTCACCATCACCTCATTCCCCACAGTTATTACCTTCTGTATCTTTTGACCCTCCCTGTAAGCTCTAACGAGCAGGACCCTCTGATTTCCTCCTGTATTAAATTGTATTGTAACTGTATTGTCAGCCCTCCAGTTGTAAAGTGCTGTGCAAACTGTTATGCCGTGTACACACGAGCAGACTTTTCGACCGGACTGGTCCGACGGACCGAGTCCGGAAGACAATTCGACCGTGTGTGGGCTTCATGGGACCAGCAGCGGACTTTTTCGGTCGAAAATCTGATGGACTTTAGATTTGGGACATGTTTCAAATCTTTACGTCGGAACTCCGCTGGACCCAGTTCCTATCGAAAAGTCCGCTCGTCTGTTTGCTAGTCCGACGGACAAAAACCGACGCTAGGGCAGCTATTGGCTACTGGCTATCAACTTCCTTATTTTAGTCCAGTCGTACGTCATCACGTACGAATCCGTCGGACTTTGGTGTGATCATGTGTAGGCAAGTCCATTAGTTGGGAAAGTCTGTTGGAAGTCTGCCGAAAGTCCGTCGGATAGACCGTCTAACCATTCCGGTCGAAAAGTCCGCTCGTGTGTACGCGGCATTAGTGCTATATGAATCCTGTGTATGAATGCAGCACAGTGGCTAAGTGGTTAGCACTTATGCCTAGCAGCACTAGGGTTGTTGGTTCGAATCCCAACCATGGCACTACCTGCCTTGAATTTGCATGTCCTCCCTGTGCCTGCATGGGTTTCCTCCGGTTTCCTCCCACACTCCAAAGACACGCTGGTAGGTTAATGGCCCCTGTGTAAATTAGCCTTGTATGTGAATGTATGAATGTGAGTTAGGGACCTTAGATTGTAAGTTCCTTGAGGGTCTGGGACTGATATGAATGTACAATATATATGTAAATTGACTGCTATATAAGAACTTGTAATAAATAATAACTGCATTGTCTGGTAGCATTCATTGTGCACTTTTTTCACACCCCCATTTACCGTCTTGTTTGCATTGTCAATTCATCCGGCATTTAATCAGTAAACCTCAGGTTGCACATTGCTATTTGGCTGACATGTCTACATTACATTAATGATTACAAATCTTCATTCATTTTTTTTCTTTTATATCTGCCTGGAGTTCAGTTTTAGAAATGCATTGGGCTTTAACCACTTCAATACTGGCCACTTTAAACCCTTCCTGCCCAGGCCAATTTTCAGCTTTCAGTGCTGTCACACTTTGAATGACAATTGCACGGTCATGTTACACTGTACCCCTATGACATTTTTATCATTTCTTTTCACACAGAGTGTGAAAAACGTGTTTATTTTTGTTTCTGTTATAAAATTTTGCAAATTAATAATCTATCTTCATAAATTTAGGCCAAAATGTATTCTGCTCGATTTCTTTGGTGAAACTAATTCAAATCTGTATATAATTTAGTCTGTAGGAAAGTTAAAGTCCACAAACTATGGTATATATACTGCATCTAAATATTGATCAGTCCTGATGTACTAAAATTTCTTGAGACCTGAAAATTCCAAGACAGTACAAATACCCCCAAATGACCCTTTTTTGAAAGTAGACAGTCCAAAGTATTTAGTAAGAGGCATGGCAAATTTTTTGGAAGTTGTCATTTTTTTGTCACAAATTTTTGAAAAATTAAGAAATTAATTTTTTCACAATTCATTTTTTACATACTGTCACCAGTGCAGTACAGTGCCAACATAAAACTGGTGTGGGGGTGATCAGGGACACTGACTGGTGACAGTATGTAAACCAAAAAAATATGGTAATCATTTTTTTGCATTTTGTTTTCTTTTTTATTACATTTTTCTTCTTACGATTTTTTTTAACACACTGTGACCAGAGCAATAGAGTGTTACCAAACTTACACTCTGGGGAAGTGATTAGGATTTTTATTAGGACTTTTTTTTTTTTTTTACACATTATGATTGCTTATACCAATGAATTTCATGAATGAAACTGACTCATTTAGTGAGTATCGTTGTGATTAGCTGTGATTGGCCACTGCTAATCACATGGTACAGATGGGCCCTGTCTGTACCATGTGATCACTGTAACCAATCACAGTTAGCAACACAATTGTACACAATGAATGGCATGAAAGGAAGCCATCCATTGTTTACAATTGTCATGTGGTCTGCTGTGATTGGTCGTGATCTGTCATCAGTTGTGTTCGGTGGACAAAAAATGTACAGTCCCACTACGTTTTGTGTGAATGGGGCCTGAAAGTGAAATTGGTGTGTTTACACAAGAACAACAAGGCTCCATTCACATCTATATGTTTCTGAACAAAAAATGCATGCTTTGCCGTGCATTTCAGAAACGTGCTGCAAATGTTAATGGCACCCCAAGAGCGGTTAGCAGGCTCATGTTTGCCATGTGTTTTGTTGCATGACAAACGTGCTGCAAGCGCACCAAAAAGCAAGGTAAACAAACACACCATGCGCCATTAAAAAAAGAGTTCTGGAGCTTCTTTGGAGCGTTTGTCATGCATAAGGTAGTCCATTCAAGTGGACTAGTATCCCTGTCTACAATGAGTAGAAAAGCTCCAAAACGCCCCCCAAAAAACATGTACAGAGAGGTGAATGGTAACTGACAGCTAATTGTCTCCACCCACTCCCTTCTATGTACTGTACAGGTATAAAAGTGGCCATACACTATACAATCTAATTGTACAATAGCTGTACAATTTCCTTTAGATTTACCAAAAATATGGAATCTGAGGACACACCTAGCTGTCCATTCACTCTTTATCAGGTAGGCCCTTGCACTACATCAGGGGTATCCAACCCATGGGCTGCATGCAGCTCCAGGAAGTTTAGCATGCGGCCCCGGCTCATCTGGAGAGACACTGGGGAAGCCAGGCAAATGCACGCGTGAGATGCTGTACAAACAGTTGATGGGTGAAGGGTGCATGTTTTAATGAGGTCAGTGCAGGATATGTGTGCTAATGAGGTCAGCTGGTAAACAGCATAAACGTGAAAAGTACTCTAAAACTTGGGTGTTACGGAATCTGTTTGTCTACTCTGAAGAGGGTAAAGCTCTTTTTGAAACACAATTTGCCAACCGGGAGCTGCTGCAGAGTTCCATCTTCAGATTACCATTCCTCAACTTTTATTGTGTTTTACAATAACAGAAAACAAGGGCGGCAGTCCAAGGTTTTTCCTTGTGGTGACCAGACCAATAGGGATCTTCCCTTTTAAAGCCTCTTGAAAGAAATGTAATATGTATATTTAACATGTACAATTTGAAGACATGTGGATATTTGGTTATATTCAGTTTTTGTCTATCAGTTGATTTATGACTATTGTATATAGACTGGTTCACCGTTGATTTTGTACCATTGTATTACTGACTTGGATTTGCCTTTTCTGAAAAAAACTCCTTTCTGTGTCCTACTGGTTTCTCCATCCCAAATCTACATATCAGGAAGTGATGAAGCTTTCTAAGAAATGCAGCAAGGGCCAAGGTAAGGCCTTGTTCACAAAATCAAAGAAAGCTTTTATTTTTCTGCATCAGAGATACATTAATGGTATATTGGTACATGGGGAGCTAGAAGGTAGAAAAAAAAATGAACTTAGCCTTTAAATGGCCCCTGAGGGTTCCTTTGGGAAGCACCATTTAACTACCCTGGACCTGTTCCAAAACCTAACTTATTGTTAGTTGGGACTATGACATGAATTATTGAGCAACAGTAAAAGAATCAGTTAAAAAAAAATGGACAAAAAGTATTTTTCTTTAATTATAATTTTTTTATTTATTTAAATATTTTAAAAAATATATTTTTATACTTCTATTATTATATTTTTCTGTCTTCCTTAAGACAAAGAAAGAAATACAGTATCAGCTATCACTGCCATAGTCCAGTCACTCAACAAAGTAATATGATATATATTTGCAAGCAAATTTAATTAAGCAGGTCCGATGGGGAAATTTGGGGCTAATCTTGACTAAAGTTCTACAAAGGTGATATTAGGAAATGTACTGTATGTAAAACCAGAAGCTATAGTTCCCTATAGCAAACCTATTAGAAGCTGCACTAGCGCTTCGCTGGCTATGACATACGCATGTGATGTTACATAGTTACATAGTAGGCGAGGTTGAAAAAAGACACAAGTCCATCAAGTCCAACCTATGTGTGTGATTATATGTCAGTATTACATTGTATATCCCTGTATGTTGTGGTTGTTCAGATGCTTATCAATTTTTTTTTTTAAATTATCGATGCTCCCTGCTGAAACCACTGCCTGTACAAGAGAATTCCACATCCTTATCACTCTTACAGTAAAGAACCCTCTACGCAGTTTAAGGTTAAACCGCTCCTCTTCTAATTTTAGTGAATGGCTGCGTGTCTTTTTAAATTCCCTTTCGCTGAAAAGTTTTATCCCTATTGTGGGTTCACCATTTCGGTATTTGTACATTTACAAATCATGTCCCTTCTCAAGCGTCTCTTCTCCAGAGAGAATAAGTTCAGTGCTTGTAATTATTTCTCGTAGCTAAGATCCTCCAGTCCCTTTATTAGCTTTGTTGCCCTTCTCTGTACTCTCTCCATATCCATTACATCCTTCCTGAGGACTGGTGCCCAGAACTGGACAGCATACTCCAGGTGCGGCCGGACCAGAGTTTTGTAGAGTGGGAGAATTATCGTTCTATCTCTGGAGTTAATCCCCTTTTTAATGCATGCCAATATTCTGTTTGCTTTGCTTGCAGCAGCTTGGCATTGCATGCCACCACTAAGCCTATCTACTAGGACCCCCAGGTCCTTCTCCATCCTAGATTCCCCCAGAGGTTCTCCCCCCAGTGAGTAGATTGCATTAATATTTTTACCACCCAAATGCATTATTTTACATTTTTCTACATTAAACCTCATTTAAACCTCATTAAAAAAATGTACTGTTCATTTTTCTTTTTCTATCCTCCACACCAGCCTTTTTCAACCAGGGTGCCTTCAGGTTTCGTCAGACATGCTTTAGCAAAATGCCTAAAAATTGCTCAAAACCTGTATAAACATGGGTGAATAGTTAGTTACAGAAAGCCGTAGGATTTCATTGTGCACCATTGCAACCTTCTACGGTGTCCTAACAGCCAATGATGTCATTGGTTGATAAGGAGGACATCGGAGACACCTATACAACATCCTTATTTGCCCCTTACCTGGCCCTCTCCATTAGCACTGGGGTCACATTAGATGGAGGGAGAGAAACCGAGGGAGATGGGAAACATGTTATACTAGTCAGTAGCAGTGTCCAAAGGTGTATTTACTTTGAAAGAATAAATCATCTCTAATGTTAGGTGTCCGACATGTTTGGATGGTGCTGCATTATCCTAAACTACTAGTTTAATTTTAAAGTGGGGTACCTTGAGATTTGCAGAATTTTAAAGGGTGCCATGAATGAAAAAAGGTTGAGAAACACTGCTCTGCGCACTTTTTTTTAACAATTGGCCCTCAAAGAATGCTGACATCATAACAATTACTGCACACCGCTATGTGATATACAGTAATATGGAAAAAAGCTGTTTCATCAGGGTAGTAAACATTGTTTCCCTTAAGCAATATTTATTTCATCACATTTTCCCCGTAAACATGCAGCATTTGTTTCTGGTTAGTATATAATATAGAATGCATGCTTTTATTTTCCAGTCCTTTTCCTCAAATGCCTTAAAGCCTAATATCAAGATGCTATTACATTACAGCATTTTCATGTGGCGGCTAAGATAAAGGAAATCAGATAGCTGCTACACTTATTTAACTGTACTTTCACCATGTACACGCATTACTTTCACTTGTTCAAAATGTAGGCCCCATACCATAGTGTTGCATTACAACACACATGCTAATATGTGTTGCACTAAGGCAGATTATCCATTTTAAGTGGGCTGCCAAGGCACCACAATACAGCCAAAAGTGTGAGTATTGCCTCAATAGAATCAATGATAGTATAATTCAATAATCAGTGCCATCATCCCTGTTGGAGCGACTAAAAATTATAGGAGTGGAAGTGTGGAGGCAGTTGCTGCCACTTGCCTGAACCACACGTGCACACCTGTGAGTTGGGAGTTGGGACTATCTCGGCACCCGTTAGTAACAAGTAGTTCAGGAGAGTTATATAAAAAAATGTATATACTTTAATAAATACAAAACACAATTGCAAAATAATACATACATAGAATCCTAAAAGCAAATTAAATACACCGCACTTAACACAAGCGTAAATGGATATAACCGTAAGGTTTCTTGTGGAGAGGGGTATCTAAGATGGTTTCCTCAACTGGTTTCGCGGTTAAGACCGCTTCTTCAGGAGGGATAGATCTAGAATAATAAACTTTAATTCAGACAAAATTGAACAAAAACAGCAAAAAGAAATAATAAACACAATACAGGAATAGTAGCAAAATAGAAGACTGGCTCACCAGCTCAAGCGGATTGAATGGAATAGTAGGACCCCACACAAATCCCCCCATGGCGGACATGGGGGATTATGGACAAATTCTGGTTAAATAAATAGTAATTGCAAGTAAATAATAAATTAGAAAATTAGAAAATTGGGGGGGTGCTCACCCAGGTGGAATAAAAGGACGTCAAGGCAGGGAAGGTGGTGTAACGGGGGAAAATGGGGGAAGGGGGGAAAGAATGGGGGGGGAGTGAAGGAGAGACGGGAGGGGAAGGTGTGGCAGAGAGACAGGAGGGGGGGGAGAAACGGGAGGGAAGAGAAACAGGGGGGAAAAGGGGGGGGAAGTGAAAGGGGGGGGAGAAAGGGGAGGGAGAGGTGGGGAAGAAAGAGGGACAGGGGGGGAGGGGAAGAAGGGGGCAGGAAAGAGGGGAAAGAAAAGAAAGAGGAGAGGGGGAGGAAAAAGGGAGGGGAGTGAAAGAAGGGGTCTAGGAGAGGGGGGAGGGGAAGGAGGGTGGATAGGGAGGGGGAGGTGGAAGGAAAGGAAGGGGGAAGGGAAGAGGGGAGGGGGGTAAAAGGGGGGGTGGTGGTGGAAGGGGATGGGGAGGGGAAAGAATGGAGAGTGAACAGGGAAGGGGGGGAGGAAGTGAAGGGATATCCCGATAGATCCTGGACATCAAGTGGTGACATTGGGATCAATGAGTAAACCAGTGAGTACTCACCAATTAATTGGCTGGTCAATAATACTGCATGGGCTGCCTATCTCAAATATCATATCTGGTAATGGTAAGTCATTGAGATTGGTCCCAGGAAATGTCAAATGAACAATCCGATTTAGGGATGCAAGACAGCAAGCCCATGTATCCAGGTAACAACCAGATCTATAATGTAGAAAAGGATATGAGATCATACCTCTGAAGGTCAGCGGCTAGCGGAAGTGAATAGAACAAAAGAGCAGAAAAGAGGATTGGGAGCGGGTGGAAGGGTGAACCCCCAAGAGCTGACAAGAAAAGGTGAACACCGGAAGAAGACAGCAAAGGAGGGAAAAGGATTGATTACAATTAGAAGGAACGGGAAGAGGGTGTAGGGATGATAAGGGCTCATCCCAAAGCCATACCCCACCTAGGCTGACATACAAGATGAAAGAGGGAGAGAAATAGGGGATAAACGGAGGTGAAAGTATCCAAAACCATTAGGTAACTGACCTCTCCCACGTGTCCGCCATGGGGGGATTTGTGTGGGGTCCTACTATCCCATTCAATCCGCTTGAGCTGGTGAGCCAGTCTTCTATTTTGCTACTATTCTTGTATTGTGTTTATTATTTCTTTGTGCTGTTTTTGTTCAATTTTGTCTGAATTAAAGTTTATTATTCTAGACCTATCCATCCTGAAGAAGCGGTCTTAACCGAGAAACCGGTTGAGGAAACCATCTTAGATACCCCTCTCCACAAGAAACCTTACGGTTATATCCGTTTACGCTTGTGTTAAGTGCGGTGTATTTAATTTGCTTTTAGGATTCTATGTATGTATTATTTTGCAAATGTGTTTTGTATTTATTAAAGTATATACGTTTTTTATATAACTCTGCTTAACTACTTGTTACTAACGGGTGCCGAGATAGTCCCAGCTCCCAACTCACAAGTGTGCATGTGTGGTTCAGGCAAGTGGCAGCAACTGCCTCCACACTTCCACTCCTATAATTTTTAGTCACAATACAGTCAAAAATGCGTACAACCTCCTTTTTATAACTCAGTACCCCATACTGCCAACGTTACTGTATTAGTGGGTTGGGATTCACAATGCAGCATGGTACAAGAGTTGTGGCATTGTGCTTTACTGCAACACACAAGTGTGCAATATACACAATTAAAACCACTTGCTGACCAGGTTGTTTCTGGCACTTTTTGTTTAATTCAATATTTTTGCTAGAAAATGACTTAGAACCCCCAAACATTAAACTTTTTTTTTTTTTTTAGCAGAGACCCTAGGGCATTAAATGTCGATCGTTGCAATTTTTCATGTCACACAGTATTTGCGCAGCAGTTTTGCAAACTTTAGTAAATTGAAAAAAAAACCACAATATTTTCCCCAATTTTTTTGTAAAATGTGAAACATGATGTTATGTAAGCAAGGACATTCATCAAGTTGAGAAATCCAAGTCTAATAGGTCAAAGAAAGCTCCAAATGAAAACACCTTAGGAGTACCTTAGGAGTACAAATACTTTATTGGTCAACTGGTTACAACCAGCAGGGCAAAAGACAACTAACGCGTTTTAGGGGCCACACAATCCCCCTTCATCAGGGCTGGGTGAAATTACAGAATTTTAGATTCTCAGGTGGTACTCCTAAGCAGACTATTCTGCAGGCAGAGGATGCTTTAAACAAGAGTCAGTGCTGGTATTCACAGTAGTGGCAAGTGGTCCTCAGGTTTTTATTGCTCTTTGTACTGTGATGGGAGAGCATTCCCCAAAATGAAGGTAAACCCCACCTGTGACAGTGAACCTGTACATGTGTCTCAATGGGAATATAGGAGGTGTGTAATGCAGGACATTCTTTGCAGTGTAGCTATCAACCTATTTCAGTAGCAGCCGCTATAAGAGATAGATTGTACAGCTCCCCCACCCACCAGAATAGACAGAACAGGGAAACATTTATTGTCACACAATCTTCAAGTCACTGTTGCCCTGAGGAAGTAGTCCACTGGGATCAAAGCATAATGATTATGTAACTTCCGGAATGCATTCACACGTGTGTTGTGGCAATGTGTACTAAAAAGTGTGCAAAACATTGCATTGCCACAACACGTGGCAACGCACCTGATCTATGTGCGGTGTCATTCATGGTGAACGGCTCTCCAACACATTCAGGGCTGTCTTTAATATTGATTGGACCCTGGGCAAACATTTTCTTTGGCCCTCCCAGGTAGGGTTGTCACATCATCCCATTAATCCAGGACACCTATTAATTACACAGGTTCTGTGGCTGATTAAGGTGGTAATTAAACTCACTTGGTGCCTTATCTGCATTAAATCAGCCTCAGAACGTGTGTAATTACCGTATTTATCGGCATATAACACGCACTTTTTTCCCCTTAAAATCAGGGGAAAATCGTGGGTGCATGTTATACGCAGATCCCCACCGATCTCCTCTGATTGTGAACGGAGCGAGCGCCGCCAATATACACATAGCCGAGTGTACTCGGCTAGGCTCAGCTCCTCTTGGCTCCGCTCACAGTCACGCCTAGTCCCGCCCTATGATGGACATAACACAGGTCCAATGGCGGGACTGGGAGTAACTGTAAGCCGAGCCTAGCCGAGTACACTCGGCTATGTGTATATCGGCAGCGCTCGGCTCCGGTTACAGTCACGCCCAGTCCCGCCATTGGACCTGTGTTATGTCCATCATAGGGCGGGACTGCAAGAGGAGCCGAGAGGAGCCGAGATACACAGGACCGGCTCTGGGTATCTCTGCGGCGCCATATTTAAACTGCAAGGCTGCAATGACACTGGGGAAAGGCTGCAATGACACTGGGGAATAGCTGCAATGACACTGACAAGGCTGCAATGACACTGGAGCAAGGCTGCAATGACACTGGACAAGGCTGCAAATGACACTGACAAGGCTGCAATGACACTGACAAGGCTGCAATGACACTGGACAAGGCTGCAATGACACTGACAAGGCTGCAATGACACTGGACAAGGCTGCAAATGACACTGACAAGGCTGCAATGACACTGGACAAGGCTGCAATGACACTGACAAGGCTGCAATGACACTGGACAAGGCTGAAATGACACTGGACAAGGCTGCAATGACACTGACAAGGCTGCAATGACACTGGACAAGGCTGCAATGACACTGACAAGGCTGCAATGACACTGGACAAGGCTGCAATGACACTGGACAAGGCTGCAATGACACTGGACAAGGCTGCAATGACACTGGACAAGGCTGCAATGACACTGACAAGGCTGCAATGACACTGGACAAGGCTGCAATGACACTGACAAGGCTGCAATGACACTGGACAAGGCTGCAATGACACTGACAAGGCTGCAATGACACTGGACAAGGCTGAAATGACACTGGACAAGGCTGCAGATGGACACTGATAAGGCTGCATTCATGGACATTTAAATGTAAGTTTTTTCCTTAAACTTCCCTCCTAAAAGTTTTTTCCTTAAAATGTCCTCCTAAATTTGCGGTGTTATACACCGATAAATACGGGTAATATGTGTCCCGGATTAAAGGGATGATGTGGCAATCCTACTCCCGGATCCACTTATGAACTATTTGCGGGCTCAAGGTGAAGCTGCATTGGGCCCCACAACAATGACTGGGCCCAGGGCAGCTGCCCATTTTGCCCATGTTTTAAAGACAGCCCTGAACGCGTTATACTGTAGAGCCAAAAACACAACATATACCATGTGTCGTGGTGTGCTGTATTGTTAAAATAGCGTCATGCACTCTTGGTAACTGCTGGGGTGTATTGAGCACAATCACTATTGTGCATTGCCTTAAGGTGACCCATTCATTATGAGTGGGCTGCCACCTGAACTAAATGCATTTTTTACGTATCAAAATGCCTGTTAGCACGTGTACTTTAACACAATGCATGGGAACATTTTCTATCTATCCAAAAAAAAGATATCCCCTCTACATCTGTTCATATGGCAGCTGCAAACATTTTGTATTTTCATTTTTCATTTTTCTCCCCTTGGCATTGGTCCTCAGAACAAATAGAATGGATAGTTCTTCCCAATAGGGACACAGGCAGCAATAAAAGACTGACAGAGGATCTAGTAATCTTAAAAACTGTAAAAAAAAAAAGATTTTGACTGGCGTTACTGTATATTTAAAGGAAACCTGTAGTGTGTAATCATGGAGGCTGCCATTGTTCAGCTTTGCTTCAGAGTTTACATGTCCCTCTCTGTCATGCTGATCCAACAGCTCCAACTTTCTCAAGAAGTGAAACAAAAACAAAAAAAACATAAGCTCTATAGTTGCAGCACCAATGTCTTACTGAGATTACATCTCTCCTGCTCAGTCATTGGAGCACAAGAGGGAGGTTACACGACACAAAATCTCGTAGAAAGAGGCTATGCTACTGAAATGCCTAGTGAGAACCCAGCTGCATTGATGGAGCACATTTTCTAATATAACAGTCTTCAGGATAACATGAGCAATTCAGTGATTGCCTGAAGTTGCTCTGAGTAAAAAAAAATAGAGATGAGTGGAATGATTCATGCAAGCTTGAATATGACCCAGACTGAGCTAATTTGGAGAACAAATTATACCCAGCTGAAAACTTGATCCATATGTCAGTTCACATTGCTTTCTAAAGAAAACCTCTAAACCATTTTATTTTTACATTTTTGGATAAAGAAGGGAAAGGTTAATTTAAATGTTAATTTTCTTTATTCATTTATATGTTGTCTGTGTTCTTCTCGAGGAGATAAGGGCTTTTTTTTACACTTGAAGTCAGGGGGCCGTAAAAATAGGCAACTGAATCACGATTGCCCCCTTTAAGTTGCAAAGGCAGCCAGATGGGGTCATACCCCTTATTACATTCAGTGGGCAGTACTGCTGTGGAGCCTGATCTATTCATGTGGATGTGGCCAAGCAGCAACCACATATCTCCCAACTTTTTGAGATGGGAATGAGGGACACCTATCAGCAAAAGTATGCAGGCATAGGACACACCCCTTGCCACGCCCCTTTAAAGAAGAACTGTACAAAAAAACAAGATTGATTAAACCCACAAGTGCTTTTTTTTACCACTATTATTCCTTTATATTGGCTTTTGGAATTTACAAATGCAGCAATTTAGAAATCAGATGAAAGGTTTAGCACTGGGAAACACTTTTTGTTAGATAAAAAGTGCATTTTATATACATCTATATAGATCAGACCAAAATGAGGGACAAATGAGGAGGAAAGAGGGACATTGCTCCAAATCAGGGACAGTCCCTCCAAATCAGGGACAGTTGGGAGCTATGCAACTACCCTGCAACAGTGAGCAATGCACACGGTTGTGTGTACAGTGCTGCAGGCTTTATAGAGTTAAAACAGGTGAGGAGCAGTGGCAGCTTGTCCATTAAGGATTAGAGCCAGAGGCTTTAATAGACTTCAAAATAGGGTGGACTCGGGACGCAGAGCATTGCGTCTGGAGCCCACCGAGGTGTGTTGCAACACTGATCCCCCTCCCGGCCAATCAGGAAGCAGGTATGAAACCTGTTTCCTGATTAGCCAAAATGTCAAGCGATCCTATTGGTTGCCTAGCGCTGGGAGGAGCAGAGAGGACACACCGCGGAAGCTGCTCCAGGGGAGGACACCAGAGCAGCTTTCCCCAAGCCCGCTACGCTGGAAGATGGCCACATCCAACCACTGCTCTCACATCCAGGGTAAGGATAGCGGGTGGTGTATGCGTGTTAGTGCCGCACGTGGTGGGTAGGTGGCAGTTGTGCTAGTGCCGCTCCACTGGTGGCCAGGGCGGAGGGGTTGTTAGCCGTCCCCCCCCCCAAAATAAAAAAAAACACCAGCCGCCACTGGTGAGGAGGTGACATATTGCGTGCTCTCAGCAAAGAAACAGCCACCCAGTGACTTATATGTTATATGAGTTGTGTGAGTGTTAAAGCCCACCCTTTTGCCACTGCACATATGTGTTATGTAGGCGGCAACAGGTTACCTGAATATGGTCATAACAAAAAAAGGTCAATGATGTCACTTGGGATGCCAGCCACCTTGTTTACAATTGGAATCCACCCAGCGGGTTCCTTGGTTGCTAAAATACTGGCAGCTATCTATGTCTTAGCAACCAATGACACTGTGCAGCTGCTTGTGTCCTAAAAGTAATACTGTCACTATAAGAATGACTTGTGGGGAGGTGCAGCCTGGTGTGGCAGCACAGAGTTGCCACCTCATCCCTTTAAAACTGAACATATATTAATTACATAGGTTATTTTAATGCAGATAAGGTACCAAGTGAGTTTTATTACCACCTTAATCAGCCACAGAACCGGTGTGTAATTAATATGTGTTTGGTTTTAAGGTGGCAACCCTAGCGGAGGCAGTAAACACTCAGTCCTGTTGCAAATACAGAACTTATTTTAAAGTTATAGTTTGGCAATTCACAAGAAGCCCAGTAGGAAGGCACCCGATTGGTAACATTCACAGAATTTACTAGCAACCTGTGGTCTCAGAACCCATGAACCCCAAACAGGTTTACTGCAATCCCTGCCTTGGCACGCAAACCTCATTCCTATTCTATACTATATTACCTTTTTGCACTGCTGCAGCAGGTTCATGGAAAAGACAGGTCAGATGACAGGTATGGCCTGTAGGGAGGAGCTCAGGTGTGTTCAGATCCTAATACAAACCCAACTGAACTGTCCCGCAACAAAGCTTTCACTGCACATGCAATTATAAGCAGCAGGCCAGACCAGTTGCTGACAAGACCTGTGTAACCCCACAAGAAAAACCCTGATGTAGGGGGCGCACTTGGACCCCTGGAATGTGTTGGTTACTTTTTGGATTGTCCCCCTGACTTTTATCACAATAAAGGTGCATACTTGCCAATAGTCACAAATTTGCCAGGACAATCCCGAAAACCGTCCTGATTTTTTATTGTCCCAGCATTTGTCCGGAAAATTGTTTTTCGTCCCGTCCCCAGGCTGCTCTGTCACCCCCCGTCATGACACACATAGTGTGTCATGACGCTATGCATATCAGCGGATCATCTTGACACATGCACGCTGTAGGGAGACAGGCAGCGAGCCACTATGTTTCTCCAGCAAGGAATGAGTGGGCGGGGCCGTAAGCGTCACTGCTGCTCTGATCCCGCCCTATGCCATGCTGCCTGCATGTTGGGGATGCCGTGGGGGAAGGAGTTGCTGGGAGCGGTAGAAGGCAGTATTTACAGCCTGCGGATTGAACTCGGCTGGCCAGCAGGACCAGGTATGTGCTGCCTTCTTTAGACTGTCCCTAAACCCTGACCTGGCTGTGGCTCTATAAATAGAGAACAAGGGTCACAGTGGCACTGGCACACATTTCAACACTGCTGATGTACACCGCCCTGCAACCTGCTGACCACCGTACACCGCCCTGCAACCTACTGACCACCGTACACCGCCCTGCAACCTGCTGACCTCCATACACCGCCCTGCAAACTGCTGACCTCCGTACACCGTCCTACCTCGTCTCGATCGGAGCTCATCCCAATTAATTTTCCAGGATGGCTCCGCTGCTGGGGTCACCAGATGTAAAGTAGGGCTCCGCTGCTGGGCACACCAGATGTAAGGAGGAGCTCCGCTGCCAGGGACATAGATCTGTAAGGAGGGCCTTTTCTGATGGCATCTGGTGGCAGGCGACATGGCAGGTGACACGCTCAAGGGTCCCACTGATTCTGGATTATGGTGAGTTGAAAGAATTCATTCTATATTACAATGTAATAATAGTAATAATGCGCTTCAATCATCCTGACACAACAACCATGGTGCTGGGATGATTGAAGCGCTAACACCAGGTGTTTGGAGTATCTTTATCAGTTGATTTGTTGAACTCTGGAATACACATTTCTATTGTGGTTTAGGATCTGGGCCTGCTGTACCTCCATCCCTCTTTCATTCCTTCTCTCTCCTTCCCTCCTTCTTTCCTTCTTTCTCTCTCCCTCCCTCTTTTCCCCATTTCTTTCTCCATCTCTCATTCATCTCAGACTGTAACCACACCACCATTTGAACCACGCCCACATAAACCACCATTTCACGTAAACCACGCCCATTTTTCAGCGCTGTGCGCTAAGTGCGGCGCATTTTTCTTTTCTCGCTATGTCACGCCTACAAACGCATGCCCCACCCCTAATTAGAATAAGACTCCGCCTACAGCCAAAAAAGTGTCCCTAAATTTTTTTTTACAATGTTGGCAACTATGAAGTTGTATGTAGCCCTCTTAGCAGTGCTGTAGTGCTTCAATAGCAGTTTTGGTACATTGCACATATACAACTGACATGTATATGATGAATGGTAGGAGGGCAATGCCGCAACAACTAATGACTGGGGTTGTCTAGTGACAGTTTCCTGGCAGAATAGCTCAGGTGGGTTCGGCTAAGATCCAAACACACCTGAGCTCATCCCTGATTGCCTGCATCATCACAGGCTCAAATTCAGGAGAAAACTGGAATATCAGCATCCACAGGGCTTTCAGGGAATCCAGCTGCACAAGATGAATGCTGAGATCATAGACAGAGATACTCGGCGGGTTGTTTGCATGCTCTGGGAGAAGTTAAATGATAGTTTTTCATGTTTGAACGGAGCCTATCATATGTTTCTCCATATTGACCAATCTCTTCCCTGAAAGCTGATGGGCTATAAGAATGAAATTTGTCTTAATCGGTATTATTTTTCTTCCTTCGAGCTTTAGCTGGCACCTGTAAAACAATCAAAAAGAGACATTTCAAGACCCAGTTTCTCAGGTTTAAAAACAAATTCATTGGATATGTTCTGACTGGTTTATTTGTCTTGCACACTTTTTATGAGCGTCTGACACACGGAATTATGTTTAATAACTGTCAATGGGGAGAAGAAAAAATCCTAAAGAAAACAAAGGCACATCATGTTTTCTAAGGTGGTTGTGTGTCACTATAGTCTTTCAGCAGGCTTCATACATAGACAACATCTAAAATAAGAATGTGTTTGTGTTACCTATAGCAACCAAATGTGCCCTAGCACTATATTTTAAATTCTAACAAGTACAAAACCCTTAATGTCATGTTCTGGATTGTCTAAATATGTTGTTACTAAAGTGAAACTCTGGTTAGCCTTAAAGTGGTTGTAAACCCTAAAAAAAATAAATAAATAAAAAAATAAAAAACCTGCAAGACAAAGGCATAATGAGCTAGTATGCATAGCATACTAGCTCATTATGAATTACTTACCAGAGATCAAAGCCCCCGCAGTGGTCCTTGTTCACCGCCCCGGCGGCCGACATCATTCCCGGGTGTTACATCAGGGTATCGCGGCTCCGGCGCTGTGATTGGCCGGAGCCGCAATGACGTCACTCCCGCGCATGTGCGTGGGAGCTGCCGATAACGCCACAGTCTAACTGATGCAATGGCACATATGTTGACGTCAGGACATGCAAATACAGGGATATCTCCTAAACCATCCAGGTTCAGGAGACATCCATTGTAGCTACAGGTAAGCCTAATTATAGGCTTGCCTGTAATAAGAAGTATTTGTAAAGGGTTTACAACCACTTTAAAAACAACTTTTTGTTGACCCTTCCCGCATAGTAACTAGATTCCACTCAACCTCATCCTTTTCTAAGTATTATTTTTTGTCTCCTTTAATATACAATCTCCGAATACCTAATTAATAAGCCTTAGTTGTGGATATTCAGTGCTTTTGTCTACACACCTCATATATATTAGCAAAATTCATTGCAGATGTTCAATACATTCAGAAGCTTTATCTTCTACTTCCTTTAATGGAATTGTGGACATACTGTACATCAGAATTAGTGATAGGACACCAATTTTCTGCTGGCTCACTTTGTGAAACCTGGCCTCCTGAATAAAAGCTAATTAAGTAACTTGCAAAAATGCCACCTCTTTGATGGTTAGGTATTCCTTTGTTCTATACCCGGTGGTTCTTCTTTGTGCAAGAAAACTGAATGATTATGCTTGAGCTATATTTCCAACCTTTAAATATTCATATGAATAATATACAGCTGGTGTGCTTTGTGCACTTGTCCAAATCATTTGGTGGAGGGGGGATTATGGTGTGGGGTTGTTTTTCAGGGGTTGGGCTTGGCCCCTTAGTTCCAGTGAAGGGAACTCTTAAGGTGTCAGCATACCAAGACATTTTGGACAATTTCATGCTCCCAACTTTCTAGGAACAGTTTGGGGATGTCCCCTTCCTGTTCCAAAATGACTGCGCACCAGTGCACAAAGCAAGGTCTATAAAGACATGGATGAGCAAGTTTGGGTGGAGGAACTTGACTGGCCTGCACAGAGTTCTGACCTCAACCCGATAGAACACCTTTGGGATGAATTAGAGTGGAGACTGCGAGCCAGGCCTTCTCGTCCACATCAGCGCATGACCTCACAAATGCGCTTCTGGAAAAATGGTCAAACATTCCCATAAACATATACACACCTTAAACCTAAAGCCTTCCCAGAAGAGTTGAAGCTGTTATAGCTGCAAGAGGTGGGCCAACTCAATATTGAACCCTACGGACTAAGACTGGGATGCCGTTAAAGTTCATGTGCGTGTAAAAGCAGGTGTCCCAATACTTCTGAGAATATAGTGTATGTATTAATGCTATAATGGGTGGTTTGAGGGTATACATATAGAACCACTGAATAGTACTGTACTGAATAGTTTTGCATCTACTGGATTCCTATATAGGTTTGATTTTCTTTTTTTATTGAAATCTATTTTTCAGGCTTTTAACATTCATTTTGTAAAACACAAATAAATATTTTATGATACATAGTTGCAAATTGAGTTATAATGATATTGCATAATTAAAAGCCCTCTCTTTTTGATGTAAAGTCTTTGTCTGTTAGATTAAATTTGAACATTTAACAATTTAATCCTATATAATTTTCTGCATAATCCTTGTCAATGTCTTCATGTATAATGCAGGAGTGAGGAATAAGTAAGTATACCTCTACTTTACACACACCAATTAAACAAGCATTTAACCCTTATTATATATGGGGGCACACAAAAGCTATTTTTAAAAGCTGAGGACTTGACTTTAGCTTTAATATTATCTATATTTTTATTCTATTAGTAGTAGTGGTATCAGTTGCATGTTTTAATGCAGATGAGACAACAAAAAAAGAAAATATTATATTATATTTGCTAATCTGCTACAGACAACACATTTTTTTTCTGAGACTGAATTAATGTTAACACACCAGAGCGCACAGGAATTGTCTGAATGGGCCCTAATACATAGATGCAAACATATATGACAGGATGCACAAGGATGAAGTAATAGGAAAGCATATACAGTATGCAGAAGTCACAAACATGTATACAATGTTTGTGACTAGGTCTACAAAAGATCTGGGGCTACAGCCCATAGCAGCAAAGTAAAGAAAGTCATATGCTTGGGTGGGCATACACATGTATACATCAGGGCCCCCAGAGAGCCCCCCTTCTTACATCAGGGTCCCCAGAGCCCCCCTCGGTACATCAGGGTCCCCTGAGAGCCTCTCTACTTACATCAGGGTCCCCAGAGAGCCCCCCACATCTACTTACATCAGAGTCCCCATGATCCCCATGGTATTGGCGCTTCAATTATCACAGCACCATGGTTAGTATGGTGTCAGGATGATTAAAGTGCATTATTTCTATTATTACATTGTAATATAAAATGAAATAGTTCAACCCACCATAATGCAGAATCAGTGGGAGCCCTGAGCGTGTCAATTGCCAACGTCGCCTGCCACCAGATGCAGCTTGTCCCTTACCACATCACCTGCCACCAGATGCAGCTTGTCACTTGTCATGTCACCTGTCTTCAGATGCAGCTTGTCACTTGTCATGTCACCTGTCTTCAGATGCAGCTTGTCACTTGTAATGTCACCTGTCTTCAGATGCAGCTTGTCACGTCACCTGCCACCAAATGCGGATTGTCACTTGTCATGTTACCTGTCTTCAGATGCAGCTTGTCACTTGCCATGTCGCTTGCCACAAGATGTGGGTTACTTGCCACATCACCTGCCACATCACCTGCCACCAGATGCAGATTGTCACTTGTCATGTTACCTGTCTTCAGATGCAGCTTGTCACTTGTCATGTCACTTGCCACAAGATGCGGATTGTCACTTGCCATAAGATGCAGATTGTCACTTGCCACAAGATGCAGATTGTCACTTGCCACAAGATGCAGATTGTCACTTACCACAAGATACGGATTGTCACTTGCCACAAGATGTAGATTGTCACTTGCCAGTGATTGTGTCCCTGGTGTTCCAGAGTGAGGGTGGGCAGTGAGAGATGATGTAATCTCTCTGCTCGCCCGCCCGCCTGCTCAATGGATTGCCCACCCACCCGTAGGCCCACTCACCATCCTGCCTATCCACTCACCCTCTGGTCCCACTCACCATCCTGCCCACACGCTACTTTCTCTGGGACCTGGACTGTCTGCCCATCTGCCGGCCCCACTCACCAGCCTGCCCGCATGCCGGGCCTGCTCACCGTCCTGCCCATCCGCTCACCCATCGGGTCCACTCACCGTTCTGCCCGCCTGCTACTTTCTCAGAGTAGGGGCAATTGTTCCGTTGCCCCCCCCAGATCTGCCCCTATAAGAGACTGGGGGGCTATGGGCCCCAGATTCGGGGCTATAGCCCCAGAAGCCACCCCCTAGCGATGCCACTTCACACAGCCTTGTTCATATATCCAAAGAAATGTGCACAATACCCCAAAAATGTAAAGATTATTATCGGAAAACCATTGTAGCAAAATGAAGATTAAACTTTAATTTGCCACCAAACCTATGTAGCGTTTGGGGGCCACTGAGGACATCTTCCCCACATGCTTATAAAACATAGACCTATGTATACCTGAGAATACACTACAGATTCAAGGGACAGGTGCTACTGCAATGTCCAGGCACTATTCTAATGCAGCAATTTAGTACAAATTGGTATTCCATCAATCTTCTGGTGTCTGTGGGAGTAAAAACCCAAGGAAACTTGAAAATTCTCCCTTGCAGTGGGAATGCACCCATACTGCAAGGGTTAACTGCTCATTTAGGTCTAGGGGTCATAAAAAAGATTTACTTACCTGAGCCTGCACTCCTCTGCGCTTCTAGAGTAGTCCCCTTGGTGTCTTCTCCCCAATGCTCCAGCCGTCTAAGGTCCTGATGTCATCAAGACTGAATAAGGGTCCATATCTTCAAAAGGGACATAATGACACTGTGGGGCAGTCCACTGCCAGAGCGCAGAGAAGCATCATCTGCTAGGGAACAAAAGATTGAGTAAGTAAAAGTTTAATTTTCACATTTCCTGAAGTTGGTCTTGAAAGCCACCATTAGCCATGAAATGTGACTACAAACTATGACAAGGCAATCGTTTTTTATATTACTATATTTGACTTACATGGTCATTATATGACCAGGAACCAGTTTAGAAAACAGCAGAGTCTGTCAGTGACAGCACACCTATATGCTCCTAATTTGAAAAAAATAATGTTGATTAATGTTCTATGCTTAATAACATTAATCTATAATTTGAGGCTGTCCTAAAATAAAAAAACACCCTTTATTTAGTCGGAAAGCTATAAGCCACGCCCGCTGACATAATATAAGCCACACCCTGAAATACAGTAAGTCACATCCACCCAGTTGAAACAACTCTTGCTCTCAGGCTAGTTGCCATAATTGGTCAAAGTTTTCCACATTGGGTGTAAATTGTCATGCCTAGGTTGGAATCTAATTCTACCTGAAAATGACATGAGATAATAATGACACAGGATGCATTTACTGAAATATCTAAACATGTACATTTTTTCAACTGAACATGTGTTAAGGCAGTGAGCATATCCAGGGAAATCCATTTTGGACATACAGCTTAGCCGGGCGTGTCTGCAGAAATGATTAAGCAAAGATCTTTTGTGAAAAAGGTATCTATCTCAGCAGTTCCATCTTTTAAACATTATCTCAGGTCTACAAGCTCTCACAGTTGACAGGCTAATTGTCTTGGAGACAATCTAATGTTTTAATTTCTCTGGTAGAACGCGAGGACCTTGGACGATCAGAGAAAATAGTAATTGGGTTGGAAAACCTTGTGCTAGCTAGCTTGCCTTCAATGAGACTTACACTAAAGAGGCCCATATCACCAGCTGCCCCAATCCATAGAATTAACATGAACAGGGTGTTGAGGGAAGACCTGTTGACTGCAGATGCCTGCAAACCCAACAAACGTCCGGTTGTCTGTGGTGGCCGTATTGCTGGCCTACTTTGTTAATTTCTATCAGTTAATATCTGTCCATTGTATCATATCTGTCAGCCTTTATCTGTTTGTTTTTCTGTCAGTTTATATCCATGTGAATGTCAGTCTGTCTATTTCTGTCATGAGGCTAAATTCACAACACAAGGAATAGAATGTATGAATTAGCCGTGTGACTGTAATTTACAAATCTTATTGGAAAATAATTGCCACTTTTTTTTATACGTGTTTGTGCCACCTTTTTGAATTCAACCTACTGTTTTCTATACGTCTTTTTCAGCATTACTGTCTCAGTCTGTTTAAATCAGAACTTTACCCATAACAACTTGATAAAAAATAATGTTCTTTAGTAAGAAACCTACATTCCACATTAATAATTATGCTACAAAAATTAGTGTGTGCTGTAAGTTGCGTCCAGCATTGCTCCCGTTTCTTCTTGCCGGAGGCTGCCATTTTGCTGAAGCACAGAGCCCTGGAACAGCAGTAAATCATAAAGCAGAACTAAACCCATTAATTTAACGGTTTCAAAAAACAGTTACATTCCTGGAAAACTGGGATTGCTAACTGTCACTGTGCTTGTGTCCTCAAACAAACTGTCAAATGGCTGGTGTCATAACTGATCACATGTGCGGCACCATGGCAGTTTCAGATTAAATAAGAGCAGCTTCATTGGCCGTAAAGGAAAGGAGGGTTTAATTCCTCTTTAAAGTGGAAGTAAACCCACCTATTGTTTTTAGCCAAGGAAGCTGCCATCTTGGCCTCTGTTTGATCTTCAACTGCCATGATGCTGCACATGTGATCAGTTATGACACCAGCCATTGGATGGTTTGACAGTTTGGTTGAGAGCACAGCCAATGTGACCGTTACATTTCTGGCACGTGCCGGAAATGTAACTTTTTTAAACAGTTAAATCTATGGATTTACTTCCGCTTTAAGGCTGTCAGCAGATCGACCTCTACAAACTCGGCAGTGCCTAAAAGTGGAGAAAAAAAATGGAGAGCAACTGAGCATGTGCAGAGCAGGGTGAGACAGTGTATTACTGGTTTTTCAACAGTATAGACACTTATTTTTAATTTTTTTACATAGCTTTACCTGCAAAAGAGGCCAGCCAGAAGTGATCTAGTAGGACTTCATTTTCTGACTAAAGTTCCACTTTAAGAATTGTAAAGCAAACCTATATGATCATTATAATGGGTAAAATAACAGTACAATCATGTAGCATAAGCTATCAGCAGTTTTTTTTTCCAGCTTCTGTCCCCACATGGGGTCTCTCTACTTCCACGCTGTGAAGATAACAAAAACACCCCAGCCTCCTAAAATCTTACAATACATGCGACAGACTGTGCATTGTCATGTTGGTATTGGCAGTAACGGAGTGCATCTATGCATACGCAAATAGTAACTGTCAGAAAGTCAAGGCTCAGGGAAACAAAGCATATCTTAGTTACTAATGCTTATTACATTGCTCATTTTTTTGATAGGATCGCCTTCAAAAAATAAGAAGAAAATTTATTATTATTAACAATAGTAATAATAATAATAATAATACATTAAAATGCCATTAGGATCACCCACTTTATTCTTTTTTCTCTAAACAGCCAACTTCAGGTCCCCCACACCATATCTTATGCCCCGTACACACGGACTTTCCGACAACAAAACCGTGGAATTTTGTTGGAAGGTTGTTGGCTCCAACTTGTCTTGCACACACACGGTCACACAAATGTTGGCCAACAATTACGAATGTAGTGACGTACAAGACGTACGGCGAGCCGAAAAAAAAAGGAAGTTTAATAGTCATGCGCCACCCTTTGGGCTCCTTCTGCTAATGTTGTGTTTGGTGAGCATTATTGGACCTTTGTGCGATGGATTTGTGTACACACGATCGGATAGTCCGACAACAAAAATTTGTTGGCAGAAAATTTGAGAACCTGCTAGCCAACATTTGTTGGCGGAAAGTCAGACAACAAATGTTCGATGGAGCATACTGATAAGGTCAGGGATTTAATTTAGAGTTCTCACTTAATATAATGCCTACGTGTAAATCTGTTATGAATGTAACTTTTTGGCTGTTGAACTCGATTGAAGCTGCTTTTGTTTTCTTGTAACTGTATTGCCATGGTGTTGAAGCTTGTGTTCGTAGCCCAGGTGACTCCTGTTGTTGTTTACCCTTGCCCTTTGTGGGGATTGTGCTGATGCTATTGTTTGTATAATTGCCTATAAAAAGCCTTTGAAAGAAGTAAAGGCAGCAGTCCATTATGCTAAGAACTGTGATACAGACATACCTGACTCCGTGTCATCTTTCTTAGAGAAGCAATAATTTGACAAAGCAATATAAACTTAAAGCAACTTATTTAAAAGTTGAACCTAACATTTTTGGCGCCCGAACAGGGACCCACCAAGTTGCTACAAGAGGTGGCTGAGCTACGCTGACGGAACGAAAGGACAGGCATTCCGGGAACCACAGATCAAAAAACCTGGCCAGGTAAGAAAAAGCTTTATTTTTCTTATATTCTGTGCTCCCCTGATTTGTGCCTATCCGTTCTGTCAGTTATGGTTCTCCTGGTTTTAAAAAACCAGCCTCTGTAGTGGTGAGTCTAGAATTACTGCATATTGTGGTTTATATTGCTGGAATTATTTGTTGTTTTGTTGTCTGTCTGTCTTGTTGAGAAAGTGAATGAGCCTTGTCAAGGATGGTATGAGTTAGAAGGGGATTGCCGAACTAAGCAACGGAATGCGCCTTACCTCACATGATTGGGAACTTGAGGGCTTGTGAGCTTGGGGGTCTGACGCTTATGCTTAACCTCACATCTAACTCATAAACCATAGACGGGTTGAACGTAGAAGCCCTGTCTGCTCCATAAAACAGGGATAAGAGTGTATGAGAGGGATTCCCAGATACGGGAGGGGAATGAGGTCTCCATAAAGTCCGGAGATCTAGTCGGATACCTGGTCACTTCAAGGAATGCTTGTATATGTTGTAGTCGTCAGTCTGATCATAAAAATTTTGTCAGTTGACTAGCATATAAAGTAATTCGGTTTCAAGAATCTCATTTAGGAGAGGTTTTTAGTATTCTGGCATCCTAGGAGGAAAAGGCAACGAGGAACTAGTGTAACTTGGTTAAGTGTTTTATATTGTACACTAAGTGTCCCAAAACGCTACCTAGGCTGGACTGTCAGAATGGGCCAGAGGAACACAAAACCCCGTCAGGGAATTGTGGCACATTACACGGTGCCACAGATAATTAAAAACATCTATGGGGAAGATGAAGCACGGGACTTAAAGGATGTCCTTCGTAAATTTAAGGTGAAAGGAGCAGCGGGTTTAGACCCGGATGTATGGAGTGAGATAAAAAGAGACAGACAAGGAGAGGTGTTAGAGAAGCAATGGATGCGTCAGATTCAATGCTTAATTAAGGTTTCAAATAGAGCAAAAGAAGAGGGGTGGAAATATAATCCAGATTGTGATGGTTGGGATATGAAAGATAGAAGAACAAAAAATGTTGAAGCCTTAAATAATATTACTACAACCATCCCACCCCCATACACTGATATAGAGAAAAATTCACATAAGTCAGGGTTATATCCTGTACTTGAGGGTAGAGGATGGGTTTGTCAGGTTTGTGGATCACAAAACCCCGAATGGGCAAAAGAATGTGTACATTGTGGGGCGCAAAAACCTCACCCGGAACCTCTAGCCCCAGTACACGTCACCACACGAACGGTAACATTACCAAATCTCCAACATGGGCATCCAGACCATCCAAATGCGCCAGCCTTGGTTAATCGCAACGTGGCCATACATACCTGGAAACCATGGTCGGCAGACACACTCATGGCTCTAATTCAGAACGCCCCAGATCCAGTAGCCAAGCCGGCTGCTTTTAGTAGATTTGTGACCCAGTTAATGAATACACATAGAGCGGCTTGGCAGGACGGGGAAGATTTGTGTAGACATAAAATGACCCTAACCATGTTCAATCAGTTTATGACAGAGATAGGTCCGCATAGACCTGTGGAAGTAGCTGATGCAGACGGCAATCTGCAAGACGGACATGTCAGGCATATCGGCTCAAGGGAGCCTTTTCTTGATTTGTTAAACGCTTTTTGTCAGGCAAAACAGCAAGAGAGGGGATCCACTTCACCCATGAAACAACTACCAGGGCAGACGGTATCAGACTTTTACTTATCAATGGAAAGTATGATGGCAGACGAGGGAATGGATTTAGCACTGCCACTTACAATCCGAACCTTCAACAGACAGTTTATGGAAGGATTAATTCCACAGATAAGTGAAAAACTGAAAGCCTGCACACCAGAGTGGAGGGCAATTAGAGATAGAGGGTCGTTGTTACAAAAGGCACAAGGTATAGAAGCAGACTTAGCAGAAAACAGAAGTCGAAAACATCCGGCCATCAATACGGTTGTAGATTCCCAAGAACCAAGCAGAGGTTCCTATCGCAAACCCCTAACTTGTTATTACTGTAACAAGACTGGCCACATCAGACGCCACTGCAGAAAGAGAATACGAGATGAGGGAAAGGAGGGCGTTGATTACCCAGTTAATCAGAGGAGGAACTGGCCCAGGGACAGCAATAATGGTGATGTTAGGCGGCAGGGAGATGGTCCACGAGCATGACTCGCTCCGGTTTTAGAAAGATCCAAAACTAAGATGCTTAAGACTACTATAACGGTTGGTAATAAGAAAATCTCTTGTCTAGTAGATACAGGCACTTCACGTTCGTTACTTTCTGATTCTGAACTACTCCCTGAGCAAGAATCACCTGACACTTTGTTAATAACTGGATATGATGGCATTTTAGCAGACGCCCCGCTCACAAAACCCTTAAAAGTTAAAGTAGGGAACCATATGTTCCTTTCACGTTTTCTGGTATCTAGAGGAGCCCCCACTAATTTGCTAGGAGCTGACACTTTGCAGAAAATAGGAGCTAACATTACCTATCACCCCAATGGCACTGTCACCTTAGCTATAAGCGATGATCAAGAACACATGGAGATGTGTAACCTGATACAATATCTGGAGGAGGAATCGGAACTGTCTGGTCCACCACCTCCAGATTTGGATCAGGTCTTGTCATCCCTTCCGGAAGAACTATGGGAAAAGCATCCAGCTGATGTTGGACTTTTGCCCGTACCTCCGGTTACCCTACAGCTGATTCCAGGAGCAGTGCTACCCCAACAAAAACAGTATCCACTCAGTGCACCCCAAGAGGCGGCTATTGAAATGCAGGTCCAATCCTTCTTAAAAAGTGGAGTTTTAAAAGAAGTAAAATCGCCGGCAAATACTCCTTTGTACCCGGTTAAAAAGAAAACGATAGCCGGTAGTCCGGTTAAGTATAGGATGGTCCAAGACCTCAGAGCAATCAACAAAATACTAGCGCCAATGACACCTGTAGTACCCAATCCACATACGTTACTGTCACAAATACCCTCAACTAGTATTTACTTTACGGTTATAGATATAGCGAATGCTTTCTTTTCTGTCGCACTTGCTGAAGAATGCCAACCATGGTTCGCATTTACAATAAAAAATCGGCAACTAACCTGGAGACGCCTACCTCAGGGTATGGCGCACTCACCTACCTTGTATTCGCAAGCATTGCAAACGGTGTTGGGAGAATGGGTACCTCCAGATTCTTGTGTATTGCTGCAATATGTGGATGATTTATTGTTATGCTGCCCGGACAAGGAAACTTGTTTGGATACCACCCTTAATTTGTTGCGATTTCTAGCAGAAAAGGGTTGCAAGGTTAATAGGAACAAATTACAAATGTGTCAGGAAAAAGTTATCTTTCTGGGACATTGTATATCACAGGGTACAAGACATCTCACTGAGGAGAGGGTTCAAGTGATAAAGGGAATGTTACCCCCACGGAATTTCAAACAATTGCGTATGTTTTTAGGTATTGTGTCATATTGTAGACAATGGATACCACATGCTAGCGCTTTGATGCAGCCATTATACGATTGTTTGAAAATTGTATCGTATGTGCTTACAGAAGTAGCTTATGAGTCGTTTATCACTTTGAAAAAGCTATTGATTTCTGCCCCGGCCATTGGTATTCCGGATTATACTAAGAAATTCAATCTATACGTTGCTGAGATCACTGGACACGCCACAGGTGTTCTGACACAGGCACATGTAAAACAAAGACCAATCGCTTACTTTTCAGCAGCATTAGATCCAGTATCTAGAGGTTCACCGTCCTGTGTACGGGCGGTAGCTGCGGTGTCAATTATCATAGATAAGTCATCAGAGATTGTTCTAGACAATCCAGTTGTAGTGCATACCACACATGACATACATGCAATCTTGTCTCAGGTACAGCCCAAACACATTTCCATGGCTAGGCAATTAAGGTTACAGTGTACTTTACTTTTACCTCCAAATGTCACTTTTCAGCGCTGTACAACCTTAGATTTGGCAAGGGGGAATGATAGTACTAATAGTACTAGTGAGAAAGGAAATGAGGTACCTGACACTCTTTTGTTTAAAGAAGTAGATGAACACGATTGTTTTCAGCTCATGGAACAGGAGACAATGGGATTCCCTCATGTTACAGATACACCAATTTTAAACGCTGAGCATACTTTGTACATAGATGGTAGCAGGTTTGCTGATGACAAGGGTAAATATCACACAGGTTATGCCGTAGTGACTGATACACAGGTAATTGAAGCACAGGCTTTACCAGCCCACATGTCAGCACAGGAAGCAGAATTAAAAGCTTTAGAACAAGCCCTAGAATACTTAAAAGAACGAGAAGGGAATATTTACACTGACTCTGCCTACGCTTATGGTGTAGCGCACGATTATGGCCACATATGGAGGGCTAGAGGTTATCTGACAGCAGCAGGTACACCTGTAAAACATGGAGAAGGGATTAAGAGAGTCCTGAACAATCTTCAAAAGGTTAAACGAGTGGCCATCATGAAGATAGCGGCACACACGAGCGCAAAAACAATTGAGGCAAAAGGAAATGCATTTGCAGATTTGACTGCAAAACAGGCAGCTCTAGGGGAAGGAAGCCCTGAGACCTTAGCAGCGGTAGAGGTGAGTATCCCAGAACCAACATGGCAGCAGCTGAGTAAATTACAGGAGCAAGCAGGGGAGAGCGAGAAAGATAAGTGGGTCAGAATGGGAGCAGCACCAGACCTTGACAATGTATGGAGGGAAGGGGGCAAAATATGCCTACCTGCCTCTCTGTACCCAGCAATGGCAGCGGCAGTTCACCTACCCACACACGTCAGTTCCAATTCCATGTATAGGATTGTGAACCAAGGATGGCTCGCCCCTGGATTCAGTAGCACTGCAAGAAACTACTGTGCAGCCTGCCAAATCTGTCTCCTGAATAACCCAGGACAGAGAGTAAAAACCCCACGAAAACACCAGGTCCGGGCCCAATACCCCTTCCAGAGACTGCAAATTGATTACATACAAATGCCTAAGAGCGGCCCCTTTGAATTTGTCCTTGTGTGTATCGATTTATTCTCAGGTTGGCCCGAAAGTTATCCAGTAAAATCAGCTACAGCTAAAGCCACAGCTAAGAAACTGATCACTGAGTTAATACCTAGGTTTGGTCTTCCTGAAACCATAGAATCAGATAGGGGGACACACTTTACAGGAGAAATCATGCAGAATGTGATGACCATGTTAGGGGTTCAACAAAGTTTTCACACCCCTTACCACCCACAGAGTTCGGGATCAGTGGAGAGAGTAAATGGGACAATAAAGTTAAAAATACAAAAAGCCATGCAGGAGTTAAACAAGCCATGGCCTGAATGTCTGCCTTTGGCTTTATTCTCTATAAGGTACACTCCAACAGGAAAAACAGGATTATCCCCATATGAGATACTTTTTGGTAGTGCACCTAGATTAGGTCTATACTTTCCACAGAGTATGCAATTGCAATGTGATAGTTTGACTGCATATGTAATACAATTACAACAACGTCTAACTAAGATCCACAAAAGTGTGTATTCTTCTCTTCCAGACCCTAATTCAATAGCAGGTACACATACTCTGCTACCAGGGGATTATGTATATGTAAAAAAACACACCAGAAAGACATTGGAGCCAAGGTTTGAAGGTCCTTATCAAGTGCTTCTGACCACGGCCACCTCAGTAAAGCTGGAAGGAAAGCCTACCTGGATACACGCATCACACTGCAAGAAACAACCCGAGAAAACAACACGATGAAATATCTACTTACATATTTCCTGTTGAAAATTGTTGTTTTACAAATACATGCATGGACTCCTGGTATTGATGTAATTGAGGTAGAGGAAACAGCTAATTTTAAATGGGTTATAGATGATCCTAAAGTAGCAAATGATTCAGGATATGAGACGAATAAGTATTATGATGTAGGTAATTACACTGTTAAAGGACACAGGCGACCATTTCATATAGATGTAGGTATTGCATGGATACAGGCAGACCCACTCTCAGAAGTAACTATAACTTTCCAGTGGAATGACAATATGCGCTTTCCTTTCAATAACAGTAAAAATCATAGGTGCCATAAAATATCCCTTTCACAGACATTGAAACAAGCCCGGGAACGGGTAGTAGGACAAATGTACCAAATATTAGTCCATAAAGCAGGGGGAGAAAATATATCAGAAGGGATGTTTAATCTAACAGATATTACCGTTAATCAATCAAGTACTTTCCTCTGTGCCTCTTGGTGGAGGGAAGAGAGAGATGATGGGTGGTATTGGAATGCAGAGGCCTATGGATTTCACATACAAATGGAGGAAGAAGTAACGCCAATAATTGAATCTTCTATATTAACACCCGTACCAAACACTTGCATAAATGTATCGACATCACAACAGAAAACAAAAATAAAATTCAATATCACCTTTCCCCCAATACCGGAGTGTAGGTATAAGCGAGAATGGTATGATACTCTATTGGGATTAACAGGTACAGGAATGGGAGTTTTAAACTCGGTCGAAATAGAAGAAATGAACAACAGATGGAAGCATGCAGGGGGACACATAGCTGACAGTTTGACTATTACAAGCAAATGGTTACCCACCGCTTTTGAAACCCAACTGCAAGAAATACCCCTATTACAATTTTTGGGAGGGTTAATAAATCACACTATAGGAGCAGAGCTCCAGCTGTGGAATCAAAGTCAACAGTTTGTAAATTTCACACAGTGCTCTTTTAACCTCTTATCCTATCATATACAAATAAATATGGCCAGAACAGAACTACAGTTGGGAAATTATCATACCTGGATGAAATATTTTAAAGGTCTAACTGACGATGGTGTATGGTTCCAAGTAAAAGGGGATAAAATAGAATGTGAGGAGAAATTGTGTGTAGGAAGGTTTGAAGCTTACCGGGTAGCAGATGTAATGGAAATGTGTAAAATAGTGGTTATGCCACTAGTAATTAAAAACGAGTTTTGGTATCCAGAAATATATGGGAAATATGTAGATAAAGGAAACAGAACCCATGATTTAACTCTATGTGAAGGAACTAATAAGGGAATGGTATGTGGCAGAAGTTCCCCAGTATATGAACCTTGCTTGTTAAAATACCAAACTAGCATATGCAAAATGCAAAGAACACCGATAAATGTGAACAATAGATTCATAGAAATAGGACCCCAGCATATTTGTATCATTACTAATGATAACCGCACCATGTCAGCATTAAATAAATCGGCGCAGTTTGCGGGATGTATAAAAAAGATTAAAATATTACAATGGGGTAACGACACCTATCTTTTTGAACCAGACACCGATAAGATATTCTCTTCAGTCTATGAGGTACATAATCTCACTGACACTACACCCTTTATAATTTCTTTAGACCCACTAAAACAGGTTTTGGAACAATCAGAGTTGTTAAGACAACATATAGAAACACTAGAACATACCCTACAAAATAACCTTGTATCCGCAATTATTGACAAAGGTAGACTAGTGCATCTTTCCTCACAGATACAACAGGATACTGCACCACATTGGTGGGATATATTTAGTGGAATGTCTTCTACAGCAACCAATACCTTTCACTGCTTGTTAAGTCCAATGGTAATTATTATTCTAATATTAATATCACTTACAATCACGAATATATGTGTATACAGGAAAATAAATAGGAAAATTAGGAGAATAGACAGGGCATACCGATAAATGTGTATTGACATTACCCTACTCCTATAAAACTCCTCTTCTTGAATTTTAAGATGTTGGTAATACCTAGGGGGATGGGTTCTACCCCTCTGACAACTCGCGGTCAGGGAAAGGACTCTGGGGAAAAACTGACTAGAACTTATTCATGAGGACCCAGGGGGAAGGAGAGGATGATGTCAAAGGGGGAAATTGATAAGGTCAGGGATTTAATTTAGAGTTCTCACTTAATATAATGCCTACGTGTAAATCTGTTATGAATGTAACTTTTTGGCTGTTGAACTCGATTGAAGCTGCTTTTGTTTTCTTGTAACTGTATTGCCATGGTGTTGAAGCTTGTGTTCGTAGCCCAGGTGACTCCTGTTGTTGTTTACCCTTGCCCTTTGTGGGGATTGTGCTGATGCTATTGTTTGTATAATTGCCTATAAAAGGCCTTTGAAAGAAGTAAAGGCAGCAGTCCATTATGCTGAGAACTGTGATACAGACATACCTGACTCTGTGTCATCTTTCTTAGAGAAGCAATAATTTGACAAAGCAATATAAACTTAAAGCAACTTATTTAAAAGTTGAACCTAACAATACGCAGTCGGACTTTCCGCCAACAAGCTCACATCCAGCATTTGTTGTAGGAAAATCCGATCGCGTGTACGGGGCATTATACTGACTTATATAGACTATTTTAATCAAGTTTTTGGAAAAAATATGAATTATTTTAGATGCATTTGTTTAACAAAGTTGTGAGCTGATGTTCTTTTTAAATATACAAAGCCTCAATTGCAACCATTTGTTGGTAATGAGGCAAGAAACAATGACCGAGGTGAAATGCTCCGAGTTCCTAGCAATGTTTTTAATCATTTTATAGTTTACGCTGTAAAAATTCACCCAGTGGTCTAATAAACTTTCCTCCAAGCCCTTTGTTCACAGCTGTCTGTTTGCGCATAAGTTGGATGTTAAAATGTTTCATGAGAATCAGGTCCGAGATCTTATAAAACTCATAAGTAACTAACAGTCAACATGAATGTTTGTGTAAGTGTTTTATGGTTGAGGTTGTGTCGTGTTGCACTTTAAGGTTCAATAAGTGGAAAAGGTAAACTGCATTAAGTAAAACAGCTACTAGATGATTTAAGTAAAGTGAACCTGTCACAGTGCTGACTTAGAATGAATTTTGAAATGGTGCCAAACTGGGGGCTTAACTGATCAGATGGGTTAGGGAACCCACCCTAATTGCTAACCTGCTAAGCCTGCCAAAGAAACATTTCCTCCTTTTCCTCCCTCTCCATTAATATAAACTTTGTTAGCTTGGCAGAGCTGAGATCACAAGTTTATGGAACACCCTGCAGAACATTGGTAGGACATTATTCCTCCCTGTAGTTTACAAATTAAAAAAGGGGCACAACAAAGTCCAACCAAAATCTTTACCCAGACATTAACCATGTGTAACGCTTACCCCCGGAAGAGCTACTGGTTGTATCAGGTTCTCTGTTCTCATACCACAACTCTGAGAACTGCTCTGTCCCCTTTGACACCCCTGGCTGGATAGAGAATTGCTGCAAACACTTATGTTTGCACAAATATAAATATCCTGCACACAACTGGGAAAAGGCACCAGAAATGGACACCAGACTGGTTAGGTGCAAGTAGAGTATATTGTCACAAAATGAAAGGATAAGTTCACCTTTACCAAAAAAAAAAAAAAAAAAAAAATGCACATTTTTTTTGCATGTAAAAAAATATGCATTTATTATTTTTTAGTTAGGAGCCTGCAAAGCAGTACCCACGATCAGCAAAACGTATCCTTTAAGAGTAAGCAACTGTGCAAGAATGAGTCAGTCACAGAAGGTAAGAGTAATGGCTTAAATTGGGTGACAGGTATTAACATGGGGTTATAGTGACTCCCAATTAACCATTTCATAACAGAAATACATTAAGCAAAGAATAATATAAGCAATAAACATTATCAGAATGAAAAGTAATAGTGGGACAGTCTTCTCCTGCCTGGAAGCAACCTGTGCACATCTCAAAGTGCACTTTGTGTGTATGGAGGATGTCTTTGGCTAAATACAGATGGGAAACTCTGTGAATGATCACAACAGAGTCAGTGGTTAAACGGCTCCCTGCTCTCAGTCTTATAGCAGTTATTTGTTGGGGCTCAGTCTTTATGGTGGTGCACTTAGGTACCATTCCTTTAAGGATTCCTGCATGTAGTGCTATAATGTCGCTAAGTGCGAGTTAGCTTCCCTTTGCCAGCAGTGATATTGTGAACACAGCCCATGCATACTCAGCAACTATGGCCTAGGTAGTTGGCACAAAACCTGTGCAGTCCACAGCTCTAATCTCCCCTCTGTGGCTTCAGCTCCCAACCTCTTTAGTTGGTGCCCCCGGGCCCAGAACTAGGCTCTTTTGCAGGTTGTGCACAGCAAGCAGCTATATATAATCCCAGGTCTCTTTGCAGCAAGAGGAAGCCCAACCTCACACAGCCTGGGAAAAGCTGCTCCCTCTCCTCCCCTTATATGCCTCTCCACTGGGGATTATAGTCCAGGCAGGGGGCGGGGATCTGATGTCACACACAGCACAGCATAGAGCAGGGAGCTGAGTGTAATCTGAGATCTGAGTGAAGAGAATGTACACAACCCTGTCTACACAGTCTCCTAGGGAAACATACACAGCTGAGGCTGTCAATCACCTGCTGTGTGCTGGAGGAGGTGCGCCATCGCCCAGCATTGTCTGGTGCTGGCATGGACTGTCAGCACAGAGATGAGAAAGCATTTTACATGTGGGCTGGACACCCCAACAGACATGCAGGATATAATGCTTGTTTAGTCTAAGGGGATTCCAATAGAGAGGAATACTTACCTTACTCCATGGTACTACAGTTTTTTCCCCAAAGGTTTTATTACTTAAGACCGGTTGTCATAGGCATGCGCAAGGGGTGTGCCAGGTGTGCCTGGGCACAACCTAATCCTGGGGTTGGCAACCTGTTAGTGGTGGGAAGCTGACAGGTTACCCTCAATTCTTCCTTGCTGACCCTCAGAACCTGGACAGGAGAGGTGGCGGGGGTGGAATTTTGTGGAACTGATCTGTGCTTTCCTCCTGCAGCAGCTGAAAGTAGGCTTCTCCTCCTCTCCCTTTTGATAACATTCAGCTGCCACAGGAGGAAAATATAGGGGATCGGTACTAATATATGCCACTCCTCCTTTCCCTTTTCCTCTTCCTTCTGTTGCCCAGATCCCCCATGTGCTTCCTTGCTCCCCCTTCCCCCATTGTTTTAGGATGGAGAGCGTGGAAGAGGCCGGTAAATATGTCAAACATATATGTGTTGGAGCTTTTGGGTGCACACCCTAATGCAATAGGCTGCACACACCTATGCCGGTTGTCCAAAGCTGCTATTTTTCTTTAGTCATGTTGCTTTCCATCTAGCCAAGGGATTCTCAACTAGGGTTCCTCCAGAGGTTGCTAGGGGTTCCTTGAGCAATTTCTGCCTCTCAAATAAGTTTCCACTGACACCATTGATCTTTTTAGCTAACTGTGAAGGAGTAATTCTTGCCAGTGGCCACAAGTGTGAGGAGCATTCTTCCCACTGACCATCACACTAATGTATGATGAGTTGTTCAGATAGTCATTTCAGTGGGGGGTTCCCTGAGACCGGAAAGTCATTTCAATGGTTCCTCTGTGTTTAAAGGAGAAGAAAGGCTGCTCTAGCCCATATCATAATATATAATGCAGAATCAATGGCTACTACTGATCCTATATTGTACTTAATGATGTTGAGGGCTTGTCCACATTCTGGGGAAGGAGGAAAGAATACCCAAGTACCAGCTGCTAGGGGACTAAGGGTTAAGATAGGTATTACTCTCTATTATATCCTCATTTAAACCTGCATTTAATACTTTTTACAGCTTTATGGGCCTAGTCACATACTTTCAATGTGTTAATGGATAGTATTGCACCTAAAAAAGCACCTACACCATTTTTCCAACACCCAAGCCCCACAACATGCAGATGAGCTGATACTGTGATTCAGAATGTGGCACGTTACTGAAAGGCAAAAGTATTGATGCCCCTGAATCATATTGTTTTAATACTTTTTCTGCATTTTTTCTGCAACTGCTCAAGCACCCTTATGCCTGGTACAAACTACTGGGTTGAACGAAAAAAAAACCTGAAAGCTCTGGTTGGAGCCGCTGTACTATCGAACCAACGTTAGTACAGCAATCTCCCCCCGCTGAGCTGTTGTGCTCTGACAGAGGGACAGCCCCCCTGCCAGAACATTCCAATCAGAGCAGCAAACAAATCCTCTTGCGCACAAGTGTGATGTCCGGGTGATCTAATGTTCAAGGGATAATTATCCTCAATAAATTTATTGATAAAAACAGATTAAAAACTACTCACAAACATGTGAAGAAAAATCGCTTTTTGAAAGCCTCCTCTGAGGCTCTGAGGAAGAAGGCATCCCTTTGAAACGCGTCAGCAGCAGCGCTCCTGATGTCCTCTTTTGCACTGGAGACCATTGATACTTAGACCGATTGCCATCAACAGGAGGCTTTCACAAAGCGATTTTTCTTCACATGTTTGTGAATAGTTTTTAATCTGTTTTTATCAATAAATTTATTGAGGATAATGCACAAGGCCGGTGTGCCCTCTTTTCTGTATTTCTCTTATGACTCCAATCAGCACTCTCCGACATTAGCTGAGAGCGCTGACCATTAGCCAGTTGGCTGTTGGCTTTCCAGCATGCTCATACACATGAGCCAACTGTCCGACATTTTTTTTTAACCGGCTGATGATGGCTGACATTCAGGCTGGTATGTACGGGGCTTTACAGTGCTATAGTTTGTCCAAACCCTTGACACTGTCACCTCTGCTGGACAGCTTGGCCTGCATGTAAAAGTAGAGAATATTATAAACATAGGCATGTGGAATTAAAAAAAATGAATTCCTATACTAAATACTATGATTATCTGTAGTTGCCACACATTATTTCTTGCAGTAGAGGTCTTTTAAGCAGGTTTGAGGTCATATTGGGGACAGGATGGAATGTGTCTCACATTTTTTTATGTTTCAAAGCTGACGAATTGCTTCTGACAAGTTTTAAATCCAATGGACCACTCAAGAAAGATAAACAAACTACAAGCAAATCTGATCAGTGAGGTCAATCGCAGACATCAAACAGCATGTCCAGATAGAAGGAAACATAGCAAAGCTGGTCAGATATCACTCATAATTGCTGGAACACACAGACTGAAGCTTTCACTGAGTTTGACCTTTGACACAACAAGGAAGGAAGTGCTGTGAGTTAACAGGCAGATAATTCCCCTTATTGGCCACACATGGGATACAGGTAGAATCAAGAAAAGATGAATCATATTTCTGATGAAACCTTCATCAGAATTAGATAACAGAGAAGTACCGGTCAATAACTAGTTTTAAATAAGAAGAGGAAACTTGTTAAACCAGTTTGGCAAACAGAAATAAAATAATAAAATACCATAGTACACACAATATTGTTTGGGGTGGAACTCCACCAAAAACCTTTTCTTTCTTTGTTTTTGTTAGTGTAGGAAAGGACTAGAAGCTTTGTTAGAATTTTTTTGTATGATGATTTATGATTCTGGAGATAATATTTGTCACTAGCATGTGTAACCCTCTTTTGGGGGGGGGGGGTATATAAAATGGCCCTCCCCAAACAAGATATTGTGATAAATCTGTAGGTTTTTTAACCACTTCAATACAGTGCACTTTCACCCCTTCCATCCCAGGCCAATTTTCAGCTTTCAGAGCTGTCACATTTTGAATGACAATTGCGCGGTCATGCAATGCTGTACCCAAATGACATTTTTATCATACTTTTGAGATAGATTGAGCCTTTTTTGGTGATATTTAATCACCACTATGTTTTTTATTTATGCTTTTGCAAAAAAAAACGAAAAAAGACCGAAAATTTGATAGGCGGCACTGATGGGCACTGATAGGTGCCACTGATGGGCATTGATAGGCAGCACTGATGGGCACTGATAGGTGGAACTGATGGGCACAGATTGGCGGCACTGATGGGTGGCACTAATGGGCACTGATGAGCACTGAAAGGCAGCACTGGTTGGCATAACTGATGGACACTGATTGGCATCACTGATGGGTACTGATAGGCGGCACTGATAATCAGTGCCCTGATTATCGGTGCAAGTCTCCCCTTTGAAGAAGTGCAGCTGATCGTCTCTCCTCTCCTCACACTCTGTTAGTGTGAGGTGAGGAAAGCCGATAACCGGCATTTCCTTGTTTACATGTGATCAGCTGTGATTGGACACAGCTGATCACATGGGTAAAGAGCTGCGTCATTGGCTCTTTACTGAGATCGGGGATGCGCTGTGTCCCAGGGACAAACGCAGCGAGAGTGGGACGACATCATATGACGTCATCCCAGAACAAAAGGGCACCCCACACACCATCATTTGTCTATACGTCGGGCAGGAGGTGGTTAAGAGGACCAGAACCTTCACTCAGTGGAAGAGTAGGAGTTTTAATAAAGTTGGCAGTTCTCTCTGGACAGAGGGGATTCTCTTCCTGGGAAATTAACCAGTAATCTAAACAAAGGAGGAGAGGAACTACTGCAACCAGCATAAAACCATAACCATAAGTATTTAAATGCACACACATTAGAAATAATACAAACTTTATATAATAGGAAATTAATAACAATGTGCAAACTGATTTTATCAGCAAAGGGCCCCATAGGAGTGGAATTTTGCACATATATCCAGTTATATATAGTTATATAGGGTTATATAGTTCTATAGAGATACCTCCAGATGAATGTTGCAGCAAAGTCATGTTTCAGGGGTTCTTGAGGATGAGTCTGGCTTTATTTCCAAGACCCGAAGACAAGATCTGCAGTGATTAGGAGACCCTCCATTATCCAAGCAGTCTGGAGTGCAGTCCTAATTATCTGGCACTGTGCAGGTGAGATAGTAATAGGACACAGGAAGCTCAAGAAGCTATGGTCAGCTGCAGTTAAATTATTAGAACAAAGAAATACTTGCATAATCTTCTCTTCAGATCTGGTATTAATAACATGGGCAGGACATGTGGCTGAGACTTTCTCTCTCTCCCCTTCCTCCACTTCCTCCTTACAGTATATGTTCCCAATAACCCCAGAGTCAGAAAGTGACACATAATTATACATTAAAATGTGATGCTAGCAGCTGACAGTTCAGGGCAGGATCCCTACACATGCAAAATGCATTTTTTTTAAATATCATAGCCAATTTGCAACAAACTCTTACATGGTGTAATCACTAGAACCTCCGGACACTATGATTCCATCTGAAATACAAGTTTTTTTGTTTTTTTTTATTATATACACTTTTTTAATTTGATGTTACAAACAAATATACAGTAATAACATATCAATGCCAAAAAAAAATTAAAGAAGAAATGTGGGATTACAAAATAACAAACATATACTCACCTACGTGGCTGCAGTTCGATGCTGCAGCTGCCCCTGACGGCTCTAATACTGAGAACGAATTGATCACATGACCTCGATCACTCAGTCTTCACAGAACACTGAGTGTTGACTGTCAGGCACCAGCTCTCTTTTCTGCCCTTCCAGCGCTCACTGAAGCACTGGGTTGTGCAGGGGGCAGGAGCAGCTGACTCAAAATCTCAGTGAAATGCTGAGACTGAGCCAGCTGCTGGCCGGGCATTGGGTTTAATGCAATATTAGAGCTGGGATCTCTGCAGAGGCTGAACCATCTCTGTGACGTCTGGGTCACATATGGGTCACAGAAGTGCAGAACTATGAGCTTTGGCCATACTTCTCCTTTAAAACTACTAAATCTTGCTGTGAGGGCTGAGCAAGTTACATAGTTACATAGTTACATAGTAGGTGAGGTTGAAAAAAGACACAAGTCCATCAAGTCCAACCTATGTGTGTGATTATGTGTCAGTATTACATTATATATCCCTGTATGTTGTGGTCATTTAGGTGATTATCTAATAGTTTCTAAAGTATGGTTAGCCTATTGCTTTTATTGCCTTATGTACAGTGCCTTGAAAAGTATTCATAACCCTTGAAATTTTCCACATTTTGTCATGTTACAACCAAAAACGTAAATGTATTTTATTGGGATTTTATGTGATAGACCAACACAAAGTGGCACAAAATTGTGAAGTGGAAGGAAAATGATAAATGGTTTTCAAATTTTTTCCACATAAATATCTGAAAGGTGTGACGTGCATTTGTATTCAGCCCCCCTGAGTCAATACTTTGTAGAACCACCTTTCAGTGCAATTACAGCTGCAAGTCTTTTTGGGGATGTCTCTACCAGCTTTACACATCTAGAGTGTGATTTTTTTTGTGCATTCTTCTTTGCAAAATGGCTCAAGCTCTGTCAAATTTAATGGAGAGCGTCTGTGAACAGCAATTTTCAAGTCTTGCCACAGATTCTCAACTGGATTTAGGTCTGGACTTTGGGCCATTCTAACACATGAATATGCTTTCACCTAAACCATTCCATTGTAGCTCTGGCTGTATGTTTAGGGTTGTTGTCCTGCTGGAAGGTGAACCTCCACCTCAGCCTCAAGTCTTTTGTAGACTCTAATGCCCCGTACACACGGTCGGATTTTCCTACGGAAAATGTTCGATGGGAGCTTGTTGTCGGAAATTCCGACCGTGTGTAGGCTCCATCATACATTTTCCATAGGAATTTTCTTCACACAAAATTTGAGATCTGGATCTCACATTTTCCGACAACAAAATCCGTTGTCGGAAAGTCCGATCGTGTGTACACAATTCCGACGCACAAAGTTCCACGCATGCTCGGAATCGAGCAGGAGAGCCGCACTGGCTATTGACCTGCTTGTTGGATCTCCAGCGCACAGCAGAAGACCAGGCATCTGACCAGTAGCGGCCGCTCATGCAGGGCCCACGGGCACTGCCCCCCATCAAAGCGTCTGACCCCTTAATCTACACTGGGGGCACCGGACGCATGGATTTCAATGTTTTTTTTTTGTTTTTTTTTTAAGCACATGATTAGAGCCTGAGACTCTATATGGCTTCAAAAAGGGGTGGGCTCGGGGCGCAGTGCTCACCCACTTGTGTGACAATAGCGAATTAATATGTCCCCCCCCCAATATATTAAACACCGGCACCCAGTGTTATCAACTGACATCATGTTTGTGAGCCAAGCTAAAGGGATTGTGGGATGAGTAGTTCCTCAGCTTCGCATGACTCTTTATCTGGACTACATATCCCGGGATCTTTGCTACCATTGGAGAGATTGCGGGAAGAACTATATAAGGAGCCAAAGCCCGGCCCCGTGCTCTCTTCCTCCTGGGCCTGAAGCGAGACGGACCTCTCCATGCATGGAGAGAGATGTTGCAGCTTAACACGTGGTGTATCACATTCCAACCCGGATGAGAAGGGCCTAGCACCGCTTACTGTTCGTCAGACATCCATTCAGCACCACTTAAGCACCTGCCAACCTGTGTTCTGAGCTCTGCATCGGGAGATTGAGATGGCAGATCCACTCATGTGTGTCGCTACAGGAGCTGCTGTCTGGAGGGCATTAAATCAGCCTGGTCGTTGGTGAGAGGGCAATCCCCCACCGTTACAAATCCTTTTCTCACGGGCTCACTGGGACACTTTGCACAGACATCTTTACCTTGGGAGTACTTTACTAAACCTATCTTGAACACTGTGCATAGACACCTTTAGCTACTACCATTTCAAGAAACCTTATTGCTTGCTATTACACCTTATTGAATACAATTAATAAGTTCCTACTGCTGGTGAAGACCATCAGATCTGTAACGGGGACATTACTGTCATTATTGCTACAAGGCCCTTATACCATTGCCATTAAGTCTGACCTCACATTAGGGTTAAAGGTTCATAGGCTTGCCAAGGTTTCCCCTTTAGAAATCAGTCAGTATAACCATTTAGCTGTGTTTATCCTACCAGGTGCAAGCAGAACTTAACTGTACTTGTGTATATAATCAACGCTGTATCCTGGCCTAGGCCGACAAGGCCCAGGCCTAGGGCAGCACTTTGCAGGGGGGCAGCACGGAAAGAGTCCTCGTCGGCCTACACTGTTAGTGTAGTGCCAGTCTTATGGGGCAGACTGGGCTAAGAGGCAAATAAGTCTAGCACCCCCATAAAACGGGCGCACTGCTTCCAGTATGCGGGCGGCCGGCATTCCGCAACTGTGGGGGGGGAGCCACTTCTAATTTTTATTATCCTGTCATCCTGGACCACAAACCTTCCTCACTGTCCTATATGTTTTCTGCTGCACAATTGGCATTATTATATCTTCTTAGTCCTCTCCATAAAATTATCAGAAATTTGTGCTTATAGTAGAACTATAGGCAATACTTTTTTTTTTTTTTATTTTGGAAAGAGTAAGGGAGGGTTATAGCCCCTGTCAGTTTATTTTTTACCACCCCTGTCCCATTGCAGAGATTTCCCTTCACTTCCTGCCCCATAGCCAAACAGGAAGTGAGAGGAAATCTATTCAAATTAAGGGAATCCATCCCCCCCCCCCCAGGCCCTTAGAACTAGTGTCCCCACTCGAAAATTTCAGGACGGGTTTTAAACAGCAAGGGGTGTGGCCTTGACAGGAAGGGGTGGGTCATATTTAAATTAGGGTGTGTGTGAGTTTAGTCAGGCCTAGGGCAGCACAAAACCTAAATACACTACTGTATATAATAGACTGTTTTACCTGAAAATATCTTGCCTTTTGTTATTCGGAGAAATTCCTGTGCTAAGTTGTCGCTGTTGCCTAAAACTCAGCAGATCTATTACCTCCTCTTAGTGACAATATCTTCTTTCTATTATATTATACTGTTCTATTAAACATTATCAGAACATAAATGCAGAGTTGTCTGTCTTATTGCTTTAAAGTGATTGTAAGGGTTCGTTTATTTTTAAAATAACAAACACATCATACTTACCTCCACTGTGCAGTTCGTTTTGCACAGAGTGGCCCCGATCCTCATCTTCTGGAGTCCCCCGACGGCTCTCGCAGCTCCTCCCCACAACAGATAACCCCCCAGGAGAAGCGCTTAGAAGCGGTTACCTTGTGGGCACTAGGGTGCGCACATGTCCCGGATTGCCCGGCACTGTCCTGCAATTGGCATGTATGTCTCAGGTCCTGAGCACCTTCATTTCGGGACAATACAGTGTCCCGGAATGAAATAGAGGACATAGCCAGTTTAGCCATCCTACTAAAGACATTTCAGGAACTGCTTGGTAGGGCATCTAGCAACCAGTGAAGTCACAGACTATCAGACAGGCCAGGATAGAAGCTCGTGCCTAGTGCTGCACTACTCTCTGCACCCATCTCGGCACTTGGCACCCCCTCCTTACTCTCCAGTGTCAGCAGCCCACCCGGTGCCCGCTGTGTCAGCCCACCTGCCCCCCTGTGTTGTCAGCCCCCCCGCCCCCCCGCTGTGTAGTCAGCCCGTTGGTGCCAGCTGTGTCAGCCTGCCCGCTCTCAGCTAGGAACGGATGTGCCGACTGCTGCTAATGCTCAAGTGGCAGGCGGAGGGTCCAGCCGTGGTATTAGAAAGCAGAAGTGGCAGAAGCTGTCAGGCTGAACGAAGAGGAGCATGCAGTTTCCAGACTCCAGTCTCCTCCACCTTCCTCCCTGCACTTCACCGCAAAGACCAAGGACACGTGCTGCAGGAAGTGAATGACACCTACAAGGAACTTCAGTAATCCACAGGTACAGATAACATGAGGAGTCCAATAAAATTAGAAAAGCTGCGCTAGAATAATTGCTGTATATGTCCACAAAAAATGATATGGAGACAAGAAAAATCATTTAAAGTATTGTATCCTTAATGCCACCGCAGTGTTCACACACAAACAAAAAAAGTGCCCGACCACCGTAGCTGTAGATTCTGCTTACCAGATGGCAAGCTTAAAAGGCAGATGGCTATAACCCAGCCTAGGCCTCTAAGCTTGCAGATGACCACAATAGGGACGGTGATTCGGATGGTGCGGATCGCTCCCTTTGTCCCGCTATAGTGTTCGTTCACTCAATTGGGTACTCAGGAAAAGAAAAAACTGCTCCTCATGTGTTCAGACTAAGAGGTCATTACCACATTCTGCACTATATAAGTCATCTCAGACTCTATTTAACAACACCCCCTTTAAGACACGCCCAATATTTATTGCAATTTAAGCAATGCCCGTGCACTTTGCTTGCCACATTGTTGTTCTTCTTGATGCCCAACGCCCACTTTTGATCTTGCACATGGGCCCACTGATTTCATGATACACACCTGCCCCAAAAATTGGCAAAAAAAGGTGTAAATAATCATCTTTCTTGGGGGGGGTGTCCATGAATGGCAGTCTCAAAATGTGGTCACCCTAGTGGGCGCGCTCCCGAGTTCAGCATTCGGCGTCCATAGCCGCCTAATGTATAACTCGGCCCCGCCCCCCCCAGCGCCCACGGCCTTGGATTTGATTGACAGCAGCGGGAGTCAATGGCTGCGCTACTATCAATCTATCCAATCAAGAGCCAAGAACCCCCTGCAGAGAGACAGCGCATCCCCGCCGGCTCAAGTTCCAGGGCTCAGGTAAGTAAAACAGGGGGGGGGGGGGGGGCGGTCACTGCCAGGTGTTTTTTCTATCCATCATCCTATGCATTAAGGTGAAAAAACAAGAGGGTTTACAACCCCTTTAAGGTGGTGCAAAGATGTCTGAACCCAGAGTGTCAGGTGGGTTGGAATGTTCATCAGCTCATGGCAGTGCAGATGAGCAGGTAAATCCAAGCAGTCCCTTAGGGGGCCGTGCTACATAAATGATAAGACTACAGTATACTACTGTTCACCTGCATGCCAGTTGTTTGGTAATGAGTCCCAGAGTCTTCCTATAGGAAAGAAAGTGACAGTCACCATTCATGGAAAATATAGCAATTTTGCTTCAAACAGCTCTGTGATTTCATATTCCTTAGTAAAAAGTCAGTGCATGACATAGGTGAACTAAAGGTGCCCACAGGCATGAGATGAAGGTGCAAAACTCTCACCAGATTAGTGCTGGTGTTCTACAAAGGTGTATTGAAGCAGAAGTGTACCTGTTCATTACTCATCACAAACAGTGACTCAGTAACCTCCACATGTGCCTGTGTCATTGTTACTGAGGCCATATGAGCTGAAGTGTAAGGACACACATGATTAATATTCAATCCACTCTCCTGACTCAGGCGATGTGTGTATGGCCTTGTAGAGGATTAGTCATAGGAGTGGTGAAACAGCCTGGAAGGTATACAGGGAGTGTGAGTAGCATTGTGATAAAGAGCTTTCTTTGTGAGATAAATGTGAATAAATAACAAAGTACTAATATAAATGGGGACACTGTGTAAAATCGACAAATAAATAAAAAAAAACTCATAAACTCATATTTTATTCAAGAAAATAGAAAACATATCAAATATTTAAACTGAGAAAATGTATCATTTTAAGAAAAAAATAAAGTAATTTTGAAATTGATGGCAGCAACATGTCTGAAAAAAAATTGTCGAACAATTTCACAATAATGTTCCTTAATGTAAAATTGTAAAGACCTTAAATATATTACCATCTACAGTGCATAATATCATCAAAAGATTCAGAGAATCTGGAGAAATCTCTGTGTGCATGGGACAAGGCCAAAACGCAAAAATGGATGCCCATGGCCTTCGGCCCCTCAGACAGCACTGCATTAAAAACAGGCATGATTCTGTAATGGACATCACTGCATGGGGTCAGGAATACTTTCAATAATCACTGTCTGTGAACACAGTTTGCCATGCCATCCAAAAATACAAGTTAAAGCTCTATTATGCGAAGAAGAAGCCATATCTGAACATGATTCAGAAATGCCACCGTGTTCTCTGGGCCAAAGCTCATTTAAAATGGTCTGTTGCAAAGAGGAAAACTCTTCTGTGGTCAGATGAATCTAAATTTTACATTTGTTTTGGCAACCATGGGTGCCATGTCCTCCGGCAAAAGAGGGACCTTCCGGCTTGTTAGTAATTCTCAGTTCAAAAGCCTGCATCTGATGTTATGGTGATGAATTAGTGTATCTGGGATGGGCCACTTGCACATATGGAAAGGCACCATCAAAGATATATCCAGGTTTTAGGGCAGCATATGCTGATATCCAGACAATGTTTTTTTCAAGGAAGGCCTTGCATATTTTAGGAGGACAATGCTAAACCGCATACTGCATCTATGACAACAGCATGAATTCATAGTAGAAGAGTCCAGCTGCTTACCTGCCTACCTGCAGTCCAGACCTTTGAATTGAAAATATTTGGCACATCCTGAAAGAAAAAATATGACAAAGAAGACCCACTACTGTTGTGCAATTACAATCCTAGATCAGCCAAGAATGGGACAAAACTCCAGCAACTGGTCTCTTCAGTTCCCAGAAACTTACAGAGTGTTGTTAAAAGAAGTGCTTTGTGCAGTGGTCCAAATCATTTGGTGGAGCGGGGGGTTATGGTGTGGGGTTGTTCTTCAGGGGTTAGACTTGACCCCTTAGTTCCAGTGACGGAAACTCCTAAGCGTCAGCATACCAAGACATTTTGGACAATTTGATGCTCCTAACTTTGTGGGAACAGTTGGGGCATGGCCCCTTCCTGTTCCAACATGACTGCGCACCAGTGCACAAAGCAAGGTCCATAAAGACATAGATGAGCGAGTCCTGACCTCAACCCGATAGAAAACCTTTGGGATGAATTAGAGCGGCAACTGCGAGCCAGGCCTTCTCGTCCACCTCAGTGGACCTCACAAATGCACTCCTGGAAGAATGGTCAAACATTCCTATAGACACACTCCTAAAGCATGTGGACAGCCTTCCCAGAAGAGTTGAAGCTGTTATAGCTGCAAAGGGTGGGCCAACTCAATATTGAACCCTACAGACTAAGAATAGGTTGCCATTAAAGTGGTTGTAAAGTCAGAAGGTTTTTTTATCTTATAGCATTCTATGCATTAGGATAAAAAGCCTTCTGTGTGCAGCAGCCCCCCTCATACTTATCTGAGCCCCCTCTCGATCCAGCGATGTCCACGAGTTCCTCGGCCGTCCGGGACTCTCCCTCCTGATTGGCTGGGACACAGCAGTGGTGCCATTGGCTCCCACTGGTGTCAATCAATGTCAGTTAGCCAATGAGTCGAGAGAGGGGGGGGTCCGAACCACAGCTCCGTGTCTGAATGGACACACGGAGCTGCGGCTCAGGTCTGGTGCCCCCATAGCAAGCCACTTGCTGTGGGGGGCACTCAACAGGAAGGAAGGGCCAGGAGCACCGAAAAGGGACCCGAGAAAAGGGGGATCTGGGCTGCCCTGTGCAAATCCACTGCAACAGAGCAGATATGTATAACATGTTTGTTAATTTTATAGAAGAAAAAAAAAAAAAACTTTACAATCACTTTAAAGTTAATGTGTGTGTAAAGGCAGGCGTCCCAATACTTTTGGTAATATAGTGTAGCTGCTTGACAAAAGTTTGACTTTAGGTCCTAGGCAACAAAAAGCCTGTTAGGATCAGTTGGTAATAAAGACCTAACAACATTTCCTTTATATTAGCGTCTGCAAATAAAAAAAATAATTTACCAGGTGGGTTATAACGTAAGGACAGAAGGAATATTAACATTTTTAATAAATAACCCAGACACATACACATTCTGATGACCATAGTCAGAGTCAGGGGCGTTGCTAGGTCTGCCAAAGATCTGGGGCTAGAGCCCATAGCAGCGATCACCAACCATTTTGCAGGCCGGGGGGGCGGCACGTGGGTGGTAAGAAATTTTTTGCGGGCAATGGCTGGTGTTGGCGCTTTAATCATCACGGTACCATGGTTGATATGGTGTCAAGGTGATGGAGGCGCATTATTTCTATTATTACATTGTAATATATAATTAAGTGGTTCAACTCACCATAATGCAGAATCAGTGGGAGCCCTGGGCGTGTCACTTGCCATATCTCCTGCCGCCAGGTGCAGCTTGTCACTTGCCACTGTCGCCTGTCACCACATGTGGATTGTAGCCTGGCACCAGATGTGGATTGTCTCCTGGCACCATTGCCTGCCACCTGATGTGGATTGTCACTTGCCACTGTCACCTGCCTCCAGATGTGGACTGTCACTTGCCACTGTTGCCTGGCACCAGATATGGATTGTCACTTGCCACGTCACCTGCCACCCTTTGCAGATTGTCACGTCAACTGCCACCAAATGTGGATTGTCACTTGCCACTGTCACTTGCCACCAGATTTAGATTGTCACTTGCCACGTCACCTGCCACCAGATGTGGATGATCGCCTGCCACTATTTACGGATTGTCACTTGCCATGCCAGCGCTACCAAATTTGCATTGTCGCTGCATTGGTGGCAGGCTGGCAGCACTGGTCCATTTAGTTCTGAGTGACGGCAGGAGTGCGGTGATGTGGGGCAGGCAGTGAGAGATGATGTCATCTTGCTGCTCCCAGCCGCACCTAGGACATTGCAGAGGTCCGCGCTGTGAGGGCGGTAGAGTGGTGATACGGGGCAGACTGAGAAAGATGATGTAATCTCTGCTCATCCACACGCTCACTTCTGTCATCTGCCTGACCGGTTCTCTCATGCAGCCCGCCCGCCACACCCGGCTGCACTCGGCTGCAGAGAGGCCACGGTCCTCTGGTTAGGCAGGGACCCCTGCGGCATTAGACTCGGGGCTATGGGCCCCAAATTTGGGGCTATAGCCTCAATAGCCACCCCCTAGCGACGCCACTGGTCAAAGTACAGTCTGTTGTTGCCCATAATAAAATTAGCTAGCCTTTGGATGTGCACTCTCTCTATGCATTTGATTACTTCTCATTTGCTTGCACAGACCGCTTCTAATCTGTGATTCTTTGCTGCCTGTGTGGTATCAGCTGTCTTGATAGTGGTTCTGGTACCTGTTTTAGCTTTTATATTACAGGTATTTATATAGAACCAACAATTTATGCAGTATCTAAGGTTTGCTTCAGATGGATGGTCGGGGTAGATAAAAAACAGATGGCCAAACCATAGTTCTACTGCCCCCCAGCCACCTACCCAAGCTGTAAAATAACAGCCGGACGGGTATGCATACATGCCACGGCTGCAGCAATTTTAACTCAAGGTGTTGAGTTTGACAGGCATCACTTCCTGTCAAAATCATCCATTGAGTTCAATGGGGCTGCGCCACAACCAAGTGCAATGCAATTTTTCTTGCAACTGGGGAGTGGAGGGTGAGGTGTACAGCCTGTCATAGAATGAAAAGCTGTTTGCCCCTGCACTCGTGTAAATGTCAATGCTATATATATATATTTATTATATACAGTATCTCACAAAAGTGAGTACACCCCTCACATTTTTGTAAATATTTTATTATATCTTTTCATGTGACAACACTGAAGAAATGACACTTTGCTACAATGTAAAGTAGTGAGTGTACAGCTTGTATAACAGTGTAAATTTGCTGTCCCCTCAAAATAACTCAACACACAGCCATTAATGTCTAAACCGCTGGCAACAAAAGTGAGTACACCCCTAAGTGAAAATGTCCAAATTGGGCCCAAAGTGTCAATATTTTGTGTGGCCACCATTATTTTCCAGCACTGACTTAACCCTCTTGGGCATGGAGTTCACCAGAGCTTCACAGGTTGTCACTGGAGTCTTCCACTGCTCTATGACGACATCATGGAGCTGGTGGATGTTAGAGAACTTGTGCTCCTCCACCTTCCATTTGAGGATGCCCCACAGATGCTCAATAGGGTTTAGGTCTGGAGACATGTTTGGCCAGTCCATCAACTTTACCCTCAGCTTCTTTAGCAAGGCAGTGGTCGTCTTGGAGGTGCGTTTGCGGGCTTTCGTGTGCATCATCTTTAGATGAGGCATCTTTCTGGGACGACAGGCACGCAGACCAATTTGATGCAATGTGTGCCGTATGGTCTGAGCACTGACAGGCAGACCCCCCCACCCCTTCAACCTCTGCAGCAATACATCTATTTCCAAAAGACAACCTCTGGATATGACGCTGAGCACGTGCACTCAACTTCTTTGGTCGACCATGGCGAGGCCTGTTCTGAGTCGAACGTGCCCTGGTAAACCGCTGTTTGGTCTTGGCCACCGTGCTGCAGCTCAGTTTCAGGGTCTTGGCAATCATCTTATAGCCTAGGCCATCTTTATGTAGAGCAACAATTCTTTTTTTCAGATCCTCAGAGAGTTCTTTGCCATTGAGGTGCCATGTTGAACTTCCAGTGACCAGTATGAGAGAGTGAGAGTGATAACACCAAATTTAACACACCTGCTCCCCATTCACACCTGAGACCTTGTAACACTATCGAGTCACATAACACCAGCAAGGGAAATGGCTAATTGTGCCCAATTTGAACATTTTTACTTAGGGGTGTACTCACTTTTGTTGCCAGCAGTTTAGACATTAATGGCTGTGTGTTGAGTTATTTTGAGGGGACAGTAAATTGACACTGTTATACAAGCTGTACACTCACCACTTTACATTGGAACAAAGTGTAATTTCTTCAGTGTTGTCACATGAAAAGATATTATAAAATATTTACAAAAATGTGAGGGGTGTACTCACTTTTGTAAGATACTGTATATATAATGGTGATATCCTTTTGGAATGAGGAAGCTGTGAGCAGGGTTGCCAATCGTCAGTAAATTTACTGACAGTTTGTAAAAAAATCTGTGATTTTTTACAACTGTCTGTAAATATCAGGACCTAAGCATATATATCTGCAGTGTTTTTCTATCTCTCTCCAAAGCCCTAAGTCCCGTGTCTTTCTGCTGCTCCGTTCTTCTGTTATCAGCATGATAACGTCTGACAAGTTCTCCGACAACTGAATAAAACCAGCCTGAAATTTGTGTTGGAGTGGGTGCTAAAAATAGATTAGCAGTGAGCTGGTCTTGTCACAGTACAGCTCTGCACATTCCTTTTTTCCTTTGTCTATGTGGAGGTGATATGCCAAGACTTCACTCCCACTGCTGAACAGGAAGAGAACATTTCTAACACAATGCTCACTTTCTAAAGACTATATAGCAAGCTGAAGACAGCAGATATACATGTAAAACTTATGTAGGGAGATTTGTTTCATTCCTGTGTATCATCTGAGGCTGTTCGCTTTACTGGGGGTATATGTGAGAGGTTACATCCACTTCAAGTATAAACCAGGAAAATTACTTATTATAGGTATTGTCAGTATTTCTATATTGTGTTTATATGTTTAAATATTGATTGTGAAAATTTTTTATAGGAGCTCTGTAATTTTTCAGGTTGTCAGTAAAAATGTGCTCCGTCAGTAAATTTTTCATGTTTTGTCAATAAAAAAAGCAAAGGGAAGTTGTGAGGAAGTTTGTATTAAAGTGAACTTGTTGCTTTGTCCAGTATGTGGAAAGTCCAGATTCACTGTAAAGAGGCCAGACAATTAATTTGAAAATCTTTCCAGAACATTATATGTGCATATAACTTATTTATGCACATTATTTAAAGTCATTGTAAATTTTCGTTTTAAAAAAAAAAATTAAATAACAAACATGTTATACTTCCCTGCTCTGTGCAGTGGATTTGCACAGGGCAGCCTGGATCCTCCTCTTTTTGGGTCCCTCTTTGGTGCTCCTATCCCCTCCCTCCTGTTAAATGCCTTCAAAGCAAGCAGCTTGCTATGAGGGCACCTGAGCCAAGCTGCAGCTCCATGGGTCCATTCAGACACAGGGCTGCGGTTCGGCCCCGCCCCCTCTCTCTCCTGATTGGCTAACTGATTTAAATTACAGCAGCGGGAGCCAATGGCGCCACTGCTGTGTCTCAGCCAATCAGGAGGGAGAGTCTCAGAGGGCTGAGGGACTCATGGACATCGCTGGACCAAGAGGGGGCTCAAGCAAGTATTAGGGGGGCTGCTACACACAGAAGGCTTTTTATCTTAATGTATAGAATGCATTAAGATAAAAAACTTCTGACTTTACAACCACTTTAACTGTAAAAGCCTCCATTGTGTTGACCAGGGGTCTCCAAACTTTCTAAACAAAGGGCTAGATTATAGTCCTTTAGACTTTGGGGGGGGGGGGGATGGACTGTTGCCAGCATGAGTAGAAAAGGTACTGGCATCAATGGGAGTAAACAGTACTCCATCATTGGTATTAGTGGGAGGAATGGTGCTCCATTGTTGCTATCAGGGGAAGGAGTAGTGTCTTATTGTTGGTATTAGGGGAAGGAATAGTGCCCCATTATTGGTATTGGGAAAGCAATAGTGTCCCATCCTTGGTGTCATTGGCAGGAATTATGCCAAGGTGTTGATATCACATGCAGGAAAAGTGCCCCAAGGGTGAGATAAAGGCAAGCAAAGGACTGCATCTGGCTCCTGAGCCTCAATTTGAGACTACTGGTTTAGACCAGGCTTTTTCAACCATGGTGACCAGGCACCCTAGGGTGCATTGAGGTTTCTTCCGGGGCGCCTTGGAAAAATGCCTAAGAATTGATCAAATATTGTATATAATCCAGCAGGTGGATCAACCCTGTCTTTTAGTTACACATAGCCACAGGTTTTCATTATGCACCATTACTACTTTCTAGACACTGGCATCCTAACAACCAATGATGTCATCAGTTGATAAGGAGGTTGTCTGTCGCCTCCGCAGCATCCTTGTTTTACCCTCCCTTGCCTCTCTCCCTCAGTACTGGAGTCACATTAGCTGACTGATGGAGAGAAATTGAGGGAAAAGAGAAACATTGGACTACTAGTCAGTACCAGGGTGCAAAAGTATATTTGTTTTGGAAGAATAAATCACCTCCGACATTAGGTGGGCTGCATGTGGATGTTTCTGCATTATGTAAAACTATTAAAAATCATTTTTTTACATTTTAGAATAGGGTGCCTTGCGACTGTCCGTAATTTTAAAGAGTGCCTTGAGATTATCTATAATTATAAAGGGTGCTTGACTGAAAAAGGGTTGAGAAACACTGGTGTAGACAACTAAAAAGACCTAATGCCGCGTACACACGAGCAGACTTTTCGACCGGACTGGTCCAATGGACCGAGTCCGGCAGACAATTCGACCATGTGTGGGCTTCATCGGACCTGCAGTGGACTTTTTCGGTCGAAAATCTGACGGACTTTAGATTTGGAACATGTTTCAAATCTTTACGTCGGAACTCCGCCGGACCCAGTTCCTATTGAAAAGTCCGCTCGTCGGTATGCTAGTCCGACGGACGAAAACCGACGCTAGGGCAGCTATTGGCTACTGGCTATCAACTTCCTTACTCATCACATATGAATCCATCGGACTTTGGTGTGATCGTGTGTAGGCAAGTCCGTTTGTTCGGAAAGTCCGTCGGAAGTCCGCCGAAAGTCCGTCGGATAGACCGTCGGATCAGTCCGGTTGAAAAGTCTGCTCGTGTACGCGGCATTAGACTTCTGCACCATCTTGGTCCCTATGGTATTCCCCTTCACTCCTCCCCAGCAGCTACACAAAAGGTTGTGTTGGGAGGTAAGGGGAGGGGCAAATGAGCTTGGCCAGCAAAGACATTAATTAGACACTCCCAGAAAAGGAGAGGTCTATATTATGAAGGGATGGATGGGGTTGTACTAGGGAATTGACTCTTCCTGGATAGTCAGATTCTTTAGCAAGTTTAAAGGCCCAAGTGAATATTAAATAATTTAGAAAAAAGAAACAACGCTGCAAGTAAGAGCTTTATTTTTTCGCATTTACCTGTGATTTTTTAAGTTTTGACAGTGTCTATAAAGACAGTATTTTTTAAGCAATTTTTTGGAAGTTTATAAATGTATACGATAGGTGTGCTTTAATCAGCTCCATCTACTAGAAAGATATTATTCACCATATCACAAAGTGTACCTGAACTAATGAGGTGTGTATGAAATCTTTATGCACTTCTGCATTTCTAAGTCTTTGGTGTATTCGATTAGGATTGTATTTCAGTCCCCACAATGAATGTTCCCTAAATTAAGCCTCTTTTAAGTAGCTGCCTTATAATTAAAAAAGCAGTCCAGCTGTAGACTCTGAAGGGCTTTCTGGGGACCAAAAGCAATATAAAGAATATCACACAGACAGGAAACTGGATCTGATTACCGTGTACCTCCACATCAAAGCTGAAGGCTGAGCGCCATAACCTGGGCACAGAACCTGGGGAAATGCCTGGAGATCACAGTGAGGCCTTGTGACACATGCTGCAAGATTTGTAGAAATAACTTGTAGCACACCTAACCTTTGTTTGCTTTATCTTAAGCTCTCTGATTCACCTTACAGTAATTGTCTCTGTGCAATGTGAAACTGATTGCTGCTAAAATCAGGGCTGTGTGCTGAAATCTCCTAATAATAAGCGCTAATCTCTTAACTGCTTGTGTGCCAACATTGTGGCCTTGTAGAAGTTAAATAAAGAATGAGCAAGAACAGCTTCAAAGGAAACCTGTGCGGGCAGAAACAGGGAGCTGTCATTGCTGATTTCCTTTCTGAAATGCCAGTTGCCTGGCTATGTCTGACTTTTGCATAGTTCTCTTTAGGTCAGCCACTTAAAAAAATTATTTAGGAAAGTACCAGATATGTTATGTAAACAGCAATTGTTTTTTATTAAACGTCATATTGAATTAAATCAATGTATTTAAATGGTTCTATGGGTCCCCCTTTCCCTCTTATCAAAGCTGGACAATTGCCATTCTTCAGCAATTTACAAGCTTTGATGAAGGAGAAACCCATAGAATCTCAGAAACGCATGGGGTGGCACTAAATAGGCTTTTATCAAAAACAAGTTCTAAACTTCCCATAACATAAATAGCACATTTCTCCTTGTTAACTAATCTATCTGAGAAGTGCGGACCCACAACTGCCACTCTCTGGTGAGCTGCCTAAAACAAAACCTCTTCTTGCACTGCACTTTAGACCAGGGGTCCCAAAACCTTTTAACAAAGGGCTAGTTTACTGTCCTCCAGACTTAAAGAGGAGCTTCAGGCTCCCCTCAAAAGTTTAACAGTCAGCAGCTACTAATACTGTAGCTGCTGACTTTTAATATAAGGACACTTACCTGCCCAAGGATCCAGCAATGTCCTCACCCGAGCCGATTCGTCAATCGGCTTCGGGTGCAGGTGCCAGCATAGCGAGTATGGGGAACAGGCAGTGAAGCCTTGTAGCTTCACAGCCGGTTTCCTACTGTGCATGTGCGAGCTGCACTGTGCCTTGTAAATGGTCCTGTAGTCTTCTGGGACCTGTGATGCGTCTCAGAAAACAGCAGGGGAAAGAGAGGGGGGAGAACTTCCAGCTCAGATTGCCGCAGTGATTTAAGCCAGATGTGGGGACCGGGTACCTGTCACAAGCCCCTTCCCCCCCAAAAAAGTGCCAAATGTGGCAGTGGAGGGTGCAAACAAGCTGAGCTTACCCTTTTGGGTGGAGCTCTGCTTTAAAGGAAGCTAGACTATGGCCTGTGGGAGTAGAAAACACCCCAGAGTCCGTAGGAGTAAAGAGTGCCTTAGCCTGTCCATAGATGGTGCAAATTTCTTTCCTGCAGCCATGGGTTGCAAGGAAGAAATTTGCACCATTCCCCCATCAACACAGACAGCACTGACAGGGGAATCCCTCCTGCCAAGACATTGTTTTCTCCGAGCTTGGGCAGGTGGGGGAGACTATAGAAGCTGTTTGTGATAATCGGAAGCAAATCTGGCAGGCTGTTTGTACCCAAGTTGATCGATCAATCAACTTGGTACATCAAGCCTGCCCATTAATGGTTCAATTCTCATCTGGTTCCTGCTGTATGGATGGCCTTCGGCTTGGTGATCAGTGGGAGTAAAAAAAATTGGAGTCCCCCATTGTTGGTGTCAGTGGGAAAAACAGTGCCCCATCATTGGTGACAGAGGGAGGAATATTGCCCCGTTGTTGGTGTCAGTGGAAAAAAAAAGTGCCCCATCATTACTGTCAGTGAGAGGAATAGTGCCCCATTGTTGGTGTCAGTGGAAAGAGTGCCCCATTTTGGTTTCAGTGGGAGGAATAGTGCCCCATCATTGGAGTCAATAGGTAGAATAGTGTGCCATCATTGGTGTCACTGGAAATAGCGCCCCATCATTGGTGTCAATGGGAGGAATAGTGTGCCATCATTGGTGTCAATGGGAGGAATAGTGTGCCACCATTGGTGTCAATGGGAGGACTAGTGTGCCATCATTGGTGTCAGTGGAAATAGTGCCTCATCGTTGGTGTCAATGGGAGGAATAATGTCCCACTGTTGTCGTCAGTGGAAGGAATGGTGCCTCATAGTTGACGTCAGCAGGAAGAATAGAGCCCCATATTAGAGAGAGAAACCAAGCACCAATGGCCAAATAAAGACTGTCAAAGATCCACAACAGGCCCACAAGCAGCAGCTTGGAGACCAATGTCTTGGAACAAACAGTAAAAGTGACTTGAACAAATGATCCAGCTCATTACATTTTTCTTGTTACCATCATAAAACTCAGCAACTCATTTTGAACGGCAATTCAATATACCTAGGCAGTCCAGCATAACACACTTGTGCTTTAGTGCACCGCAATGTACAGATGTGAACTGTTGTAAAGGATTCTGCATGTCCATGTCTGTGTTGTGGTCATTGGAAGCCCATTCAAAATGAAAATGGCTGACTTAACGTGGCACAAAATAATCTGTGAAATACTGTGCTGAATAACATCTGAGTGGGCTTTTTGTAAGCTGCCAGAAACAGTATAAGCCTTTTTATTATAATAAATGAATTGTTCAAGCCATTACACTGGGCACTAGACTTCCATTTGTCAATGTTAATGCTTTCTGATTAGTCCAGCCCTGCTGCCATGGAGTGAGTCGCATGCTTCTCCATTACAGGAGGTGCAAGGTGATTTCTACACTTAAAGCTGAACTCCGTGTGAAAAAATGTATTGAAACTCCACAAGTCAAATAATTTACCTGTAGCAGTACCCCAGTTGGGGCTGTTAAGTGTTGTGGCCCACCTGTCACCCTGCCCAGCCCGGCGATTACCTCACAGTCACTCCAAGACAGAATTCAGTCCATGTGCTTGTTTTTATGTTTTATTGAGGGATTTGAACTTGGATGGGGTATAGGAAGTATGGGATGCCCAATGGAATTTTGAAGAACTTGCTGGATCAAACTATATACACGCTGGTATATACACTTCATTTCTCCTCCTGCACATCGCTTCCTCTCCAATGTTCCAGGTACAGCTAGCTCAAAGTGGTTAGGCCTGACACTGGCTCAGCCAAGCCTCAGCAATTACCTTTCGCATGCAGGGACCGCAGGCCCCTATAGTGTAGCAGAAAGTTCTGGTGCTAGCTGTCCTACATATGGCTACTGAGCCCAGTAACTCATCTTCAAGCCCTGCCAGCCCTCCTGGCTGCAGCTGCACTTTTCCACTGCCCATGACACCACAGTCCACTCCACTGACTCTGCACCCATCCCAGACTGCATGCTCCCTGTCCTCTCAGGCATGCCTCCCCAGTCCTCATGACTGTGCATGTCACTCACAAGCCCTCCTGGCTGTGACTAGTTGTTCCTCTCCCTGGAGACTTGCCCAGCAATGCTCTCTCTCCTGCTGTCCTCACTTGCTCCTCCTGTGCCTCCTGTCCAGGACACCTCCATGATTTCTTAAAGTGCCCCGTCCTCACCTGAGCCCAGGCCCAAGGTCACCCCCCCCTAGACTGGGGGGCTTCCTCAAAGGCCCTGACAGCCTGGCATTCCATCTCCAAGCTCTGAACAACTGCAACTCCTCCCCAGCTGGGCTAAGCCTGGGTATTTAAAGAGGCCTGCCCCCTGCCAATCCAGGTTGGAGATTGGTCACGGCTCCTCAGAATACCCCAGGCAGTTCCACCTCTCCTCCTCTCTTTCTAGAATCTTCTAGAAAGAAGAGGGAGATCTCAGTGATGCTGCCTTTGAGTCACCAGCTCCTACCCTGAGCCACTCCCAGCCCAGAATGAAAAGAAACAAACAGGCCTGACTGCCAGCCAGGCCTGCATAAATTTGCCTACCTTACAAAAAATCCTATCTCTAGCACCTACCTACCTAGAGGGTGCTACATACTTCTAAATGATGATTAGCGTACGCTAATTTTTAAAAGCGCTTTTCTCCTGGTGCAGAGATGGTCCAGCTCCCATAAAGTGACGGATCCTGTCGTTTAACCTCCCTTTCCTCTCCACTCATCCATTCCTTGTATTCAGTATGCAAGACTTTCTATGAATGGACAATTGGAGATGCTATGGTTTACTCACGCCTCCTCTCCAGTTGAACACAACCTGTGAAGTTTCAGAGATCTCTGTAGCCTAAAGCCAACAATTTTTTTGTTTTTGATTAGACAGTTTTTTTTTACATCTGTGTGCCACTGGGGAGATTTCTCTTTATTTTCTGTCAATAAGACACAACAGGAAGTGAGAGGAAATCTTTCCATAGTAAGTCAAATTCCCACTTAGATAGTTGTGGCAAGTGTCCACATTGAAAGATTTTCCCTCTGTTCCTGTTCAACTGTTGGAAAGTTAGATTTTGGCTCATTTTTTGTCTTGGCAACAATGGTCACTAGGACAAGAGGGTGAAACTATCCAATGAAGACACAGGCAGCGATAAAAACCAGACAGGGGTTTTAACAGTTCTCTATCTATTCAAAACAAACAAAAAAGTGACAAAGGACTAAAAAGGATGCAATGGTGATAATGTAAGCTCTAACAAGCAGGGCCCTCTGATTCCTCCTTTATTAAACTGTATTGTAACTGTACTGTCTGCCCTCATGTTGTAAAGGGCTGTGCAAACTGTTTGCGCTATATAAATCCTGTATAATAATGATAATAACAAAAAAAAGTTTTGCCTTCAGATACACTTTTAAGTGACCTGAGAAGAACACATATCAGTCAGTGCTCAAATATTAAAGTAGGTTAGAATTTGGGGAAACACATCTTTATGGCTGTTTGGTACTTAACCCCAACATTTCACTGAACGAACAACATTACATACCCGTTATTGCCCCAGTGGGCTGAGCAGTTATATTACAGGCAGTGGCATACCAAGTGGGGGGCGGGCCGCCCCGGGTGCCACACACTGGGGGAGTGTCAAGCCAGCACCCCCCCCCCATGACTGAAGCGGTGACAGCGACGCGGGGTGGGTTTAGGCAGCGGCGCAGTGACAGGCCAGGTTAGAGCAGGCAGAGGCGAGCTGCAGTGGCGTTTCAGGGGGGGCAGTGTTACACCACTGCACCACTGATCCCCTTCTCTCGCGGCCGTGGGCTGTCTGAGCGGTCCCAGTGTCTTGCCAAAAAAGGTCCTCCGGCAGATAAGGACCCCCCTGTACTGCGCAGGCACAGCGCTTGCGCAGTACAAATGACTACGGAGCCGCCGAAAATAGCCGAAGCTGAAAACCTTGAGTCAGCTGTACACGGCGCCTGTGCCCTGAGTCCAGGTTGAAGCCCCACCATCCAAGTGGACATAGAGGTAGAATAAAAAAGTTCCGAGCGAAGCGAGGCCGTGCCCGAAGCGTGGCGAGCGAAGCGAGCCCGCGAGGGGCCCTGTTACAGGCACCGTCTACTGCTGACTTACAGCTATTCAGCTTCGGCTATTTCCAGCGGCTCGTACTGTGCAAGCGCAGCACCTGCGCACTACAGCAGGGTCCTTATCCGCCGAGGGGAACTTTCTCGGCAGAACACCGGATGTCTCATACAGGCACAGCTGAGCAGAGTGAAGCTGCCTCCCCCTCCTCTCTGTTTATGTGTACACAGGGGAGGGGACCTGCTGTGCATGTACCGTGCTGATCTGAGGTACTGAATGGGTCCATACTGAAGGGGGGGTCTGCACTGAATGGGGGGTCTGCACTGAAGGGGGGGTCTGCACTGAAGGCGGGTCTGCACTGAATGGGGGTCTACACTAAAGGGGGGTCTTTACTGAATGGGGGGTCTGCACTGAAGGGGGGTCTACACTAAAGGGGGGGTCTGTACTGAATGCGGGGTCTGCACTAAAGGGGGTCTGTACTGAATGGGGGGTCTGCATTGAAGCGGGGGGTCTTTACTGAAGGGGGGGTCTGTACTGAATGGGGGGTTCTGCGCTAAAGGCGGGGGTCTGTTCTGAATAGGGGGTTTGCACTGAAGGGGGGTCAGTACTAAAGGGGGGGTCTGCACTTAATGGGGGGTCTACACTAAAGAGGGGTCTGTACTGAATGGGGGGTCTGCACTAAAGGGGGTCTGTACTGAATAGGGGGGTCTGCACTGAAGGAGGGGTGTACTGCAGGGAGGGGCTCTGCACTGAAGGGAGGGGGTCTGCACTGAATGGGGGGTCTGTACTGAATGGGGGAGTCTGTACTGAATGGGGGATCTGTACTGAATGGGGGGTCTGCACTGAATGGGGGGTCTGCACTGAATGGGGGGGTCTGCACTGAAGGGGGGGTCTGCACTGAAGGCGGGGGGTCTGCACTGAAGGGGGGGGCAACACTGAAGGGAGGGGGTCTGCACTGAAGGGGGGGTCTGTGTAATGTAAAGGGGTCCAGCGGTGCAGGGGCTGTGTAATGTAAAGGTCCAGAGGTGCAGGGGGCTGTGTAATGTAAAGGGGTCCAGAGGTGCATAGTGCTGTGTAATGTAAAGGGGTCCAGTGATGCAGGGTGCTGTGTAATGTAAAGGGGTCAAGAGGTGCAGGGTGCTGTGTAAAGTAAAGGGGTCCAGAGGTGCAGTTGTGGAGAGGGAGTACACAATAGTGACAAAGAGATATTGAAGGATGCAGAGGTATGCAGGGGGGCACAGTGGGGTGTTTTTACATTTTAACATGGGGGTAGTAGATATAGGATCCGCCCCGGGTGCCAAATGCTCTAAGTATGCCCCTGATTTCAGTGCCGTATGCAGTGCCAGATTACCAAATAGGCAGAGCAGGCACCAGCCTATGGGCCCCATGCTATTTGAGAGCTTCACGACAAAGGTTTAAAATAATACTGATTTGATCTTGAAAGAAAATTACAGTGAAGCTTCTTACTCACTTCCCACCAGGAGGACGTCCATGGACATCCCCTGGTTTCAGTTGTTATACGGAATGACGCCTGCACCTACAGGCATCATTCCGGTATGTTTGTTTTCAGCCGACGATTCCGTTTCATGCAGAAGTGATCGAGTGGCTAATTAGCCACTCGATCACTTCCCCAGGTGGTGGAAGGGACTCCCACCCCCCTCCCGCCACCACCTCTCCTGGGCTTTACCGTACGTTCGCGGTGCCCGGAAGCAATGCGCCCGGCGGCGATGACTTCCCTGTACAGAGAGAGAGGAACTGACGTCATTCCCCTCTCTCCGTAACCCCAGGAACCGGGAGCGTATGTTGTCACTTCTGGTTCTGCCTTTGTTTACCTGGCCAACAGCGCCCAGGAAAGCAGCCGATCAGACTGATCTGTGTCTAATCAGCTGCATGGGAGGCTAGAGGAGAGATTTGGGGTCTAATAGACCCCTGATCTTTCCATAAAGAGGAACTTCACAGCCCATGCTGTCACAAGGGATGTTTTTTTTTGTATAATAAATTATGATTTTTTTTTAAAAAAGGGCCCCTGTTCCACCATGCTTACACGCTAATGCAAATGCATACGTTACTTCTGCATGCATATGTAAACAGTGATCGCACCACACATGCGAGGTATTGTTGCGAATGCCAGAGCAAGAGCAATAATTCTAGCACCAGTCCCCCTGTGCAACTCTAAATTGGTAACCTGTAAAGGCATTTAAAGCATTGCCTATGGAGAATTTTAAGCACCGTAGTTTGCCGCCATTCCACGGGCAGACGCAATTTTAAAACGTGACATGTTAGGTATCTATTTGCTCGGCGTAACATCATCTTTCACATCATACAAAAAAATTGGGCTAACCCTAGTGTTTTTTGTTTTTTTTTTTAATACATGAATGTGTTTTTTTTTTTCCCCAAAAAATATTGCGTTTGAAAAACCTCTGCGCAAATACCGTGTGACATAAAAATTTGCAACAACCACCATTTTATTCCATAGGGCCTCTGCTAAAAAAAATATAATGTTTGGGGGTTCTAGGTAATTTTCTAGCAAAATAAAGTTGATTTGTAAAAGTAGGAACGAAGTGTCAGAATTGACCCGGATGGCAAGTGGTTAAATTGTTTACAAAGGGCATAAAAATGAATCAACTCAAATAAATGAAAACTTTACATTAAAGAGAAAATACTGTACTAATGTAATGTACCCAATAACAACTTAGTGTACATAAACCATAGACATCAGGTTCACATTACAGTTAGTTTGTCTCTTATAAGCTCATCTTCTTTCAGCTGTCACTTAGTAAAAAATGTTGGTGCAACCTACATACATGTAATGTACAGTAGTGATGGTCATATCTATCTAGCAGGTGACATGCACACTACTTGGCTCAATGTTATCTCACTAGAGTGCATGCACGAGAAACCTCCAGAAACCTGCAAGGGGGGATTAAAGTTTTGACTGCCTAGGGCAGGGGTCCTCAAACTACGGCCCGCGGGCAACATGCGGCCCGCCGAGGACATTTAACCGGCCCACCCCACCCAGGGCCGGATTCCTGACAGGACACATAGCCACACTAATAAACGGCACGGACGGGGGCGGATCTGCTTGGCTCGGGCCGGGGGCCAGGTCGGCTCATCTTGGGCAGGTCCACTCTGCTCCGATAGGAGCAGATAGGAGGCGCGGAGGGGACGCTCGCCTTATCCCAGGACAGCGAGGAGGAAGAGGAGTCCAGCAGGGAGAGCCCAGGCTTCAGGGAACAGCCTACTAGGAAGAAGTGAGAACCGAGAGGTCAGGGAGACAGTCAGAGGCAAGTCCGTATGTGTAAGTGTCCCCCTGTCCATCCCTCTGTCCCCCTGTCCATCCCACAGTCTCCCTGTCCATCCCTCTGTCACCCTGTCCATCCCTCTGTCCATCCCACAGTCCCCCTGTCCATCCCACAGTCCCCCTATCCATCCCTCTGTCCCCCTATCCATCCCTCTGTCCCCCTGTCCATCCCACTGTCCCTCTGTCCATCCCCCTGTCCATCCCTCTGTCCCCTGTCCATCCCACAGTCCCCCTGTCCATCCCACAGTCCCCCTGACCATCCCCCTGTCCCCCTGTCCATCCCACTGTCCCTCTGTCGATCCCCCTGTCCATCCCTCTGTCCCCCTGTCCATCCCACAGTCCCCCTGACCATCCCACAGTCCCCCTGTCCATCCCCCTGTCCCCCTGTCCATCCCTCTGTCCCTCTGTCCATCCCACAGTCCCCCTGTCCATCCCACAGTCCTTCTGTCCCCCTGTCCATCCCACAGTCCCCCTGCCCATCCCACAGTCCCTCTGTCCATCCCTCTGTCCCCCTGTCCATCCCTCTGTCCCCCTGTCCATCCCTCTGTCCCCCTGTCCATCCCTCTGTCCCCCTGTCCATCCCTCTGTTCCCCTGTCCATCCATCTGTCCCCCTGTCCATCCCACAATCCCCCTGTCCATCCCACAATCCCCCTGTCCATCCCTCTCTCCATTCGTCTGTCCCCCTGTCCATCCCACAGTCCCCCTGTCCATCCCTCTGTCCATCCCACAGTCCCCCTGTCCATCCCTCTGTCCATCCCACAGTCCCCCTGTCCATCCCACAGTCCCCCTGTCCATCCCACAGTCCCCCTGTCCATCCCTCTGTCCCCCTGTCCATCCCTCTGTCCATCCCTCTGTCCCCCTGTCCATCCCACTGTCCATCTCACAGTCCCCCTCTCCATCCCACTGTCCCCCTGTCCATCCCACAGTCCCCCTCTCCATCCTACTTTCTCCCTGTCCATCCCACTGTCCATCCCACTGTCCCCCTCTCCATCCCACTGTTCTCCTGTGCATCCCATTGTCCTTCTGACCACTCTGCAGCCCCCCCTCCACCCCACTGCCTCCCCCTGTGCATCCCGCTAGTGTGGGGTTCTTTGGGGTGCTGTGGTTAGGGTGGTCCACTTTGGGGTGCCTTAGATATGATGGACTGATTTGGAGTGTTGAGATAGAATGAGCCACAAGCTGGTCTAGGTAGGAGGAGGGCGGGACTTTTATCACAGCGCATCCGAACTATAGTCCGGCCCTCTAATAGTCTGACCGATAGTGAACTGGCCCCCTGTTTAAAAAGTTTGAGGACCCCTGGCCTAGGGCATAGCTCCCAACTGTCCCTGATTTGGAGGAACTGTCCCTGATTTGGAGCAATGTCCCTCTGTCCCTCTTTCCTCCTCATTTGTCCCTCATTTCGGTCTGGTCTATATAGTTGTATATAAAATGCACTTTTTATCTTTTTAAAAAGTGTTTCCCAGTGCTAAACCTTTCATCCAAATTCTAAATGGCTGCATTTGTACATTTTAAAAGCCAATATAAAGGAATAATAGTGGTAAAAAAAAAGTCCTTGTGGATTTAATTAACCTTTTTTTTTGTTAATTCTCCTTTAAGGGGGTGTGGCAGGGGGCGTGTCCTCTGCCTACATACATTTGTTAGCAGGTGTCCCTCATTCCCATCTCAAAATGTTGGGAGGTATGGCCTATGGGCTTCCACGGAGTTCAATCTGACACTGGTTGTATAACCCAACTGTATGAGTTTATCACTCTATCACCATCTGCAGATCACCATGGGAAACCGTCACTGTGATGATTTATTACCAAAACAGAAAACTGTTCACCATGACTATGCAACAACAGGCTAGTGATAAGATAACAATGTCATAAAAAGCAGAGGAAGTAAAGAACATATGGACTATGGCGTTTATATATGTGCAAACAGCCACTTAAAGTGATTCTGTCACATTATATGCCAGACTGCTTGTTGAGCACTTTGAAACATTATAGAACATTTTTTATATTTTTAACATTGCTGATAAGAATTTAAAGTGTATTTTGGGACAAAATTTTTAAAAAATACGCTATATTACCAAAAGTATTGGGACACCTGCCTTTACACGCACGTGAACTAATGGCATCCCAGTCTTAGTCCTTAGGGTTCAATATTGAGTTGGCCCACCCTTTGCAGCTATAACAGCTTCTTCTGGGAAGGCTGTCCACAAGGTTTAGGAGTGTGTCTATGGGAATGTTTGACCATTCTTCCAGAAGCACATTTGTGGGGTCAGGCACTGACGTTGAGAAGACCTGGCTCGCAGTCTCCGCTTTAATTCATCTCAAAGGTGTTCTATCGGGTTGAGGTCAGGACTCTGTGCAGGTGGTTCAGGGAATCTCAGCTGCAGCAGACGATTGCTAATTTACTGGCCAGCGCTTTTCCACTCACACAAGACTCTGTGCAGGCCAGTCAAGTTCCTCAACCCCAAACTCACTCATCCATGTCATTATGGATCCTGCTTTGTACACTGGTGTGCAGTCATGTTGGAACAGGAAGGGGCCATCCCCAAACTGTCTCCACAAAGTTGGGAGCATGAAATTGTCCAAAATGTCTTGGTATGCTGATGCCTTAAGAATTCCCTTCACTGCAACTGGTCCCCTTTCACACTGGGGCGGGAGTGGCGTCGGCAGTAAAACGGCGCTATTTTTAGCGCCACTTTACCGTCGTTTTAGCGGCGGTATTCGCTAGCGGCTGAGAAAGGGTTAAAACGCAGCCACAAGAGGGTTAAAACCACGGCAAAGCGCTGCTACAGCAGCGCTATGCCGGCAGTATAGCCGCACTGCACCATTGATTTCAATGGGCAGGAGCGGTGAAGGCCCTTTCAATGGGCAGGAGCGGTGAAGGAGCGGTGTAATCACTGCTCCTTCACCGCTCCAAAGATGCTGCTAGTAGGACTTTTTTTTCATGTCCTGCAAGCGCACCGCTCCAGTGTGAAAGCCCTCCAGGCATTCACATTGGAGACACAGCAGCGGCTGTTTCTGGGCGCTTCGCAGGCGCTATTTTTAGTGCTGTAGCACCTGCAAAGCGCCCCAGTGTGAAAGGGGCCTAAAGGGCCAAGCCCAACCCCTGAAAAACAACCCTACACCATAACCCCCCCTCCATCAAATGATTTGGACCAGTGCACAAAGCAAGGTCCATAAAGACATAGATGAGCAAGTTTGGGGTGAAGGAACTTGACTGGCCTGCACAGAGTCCTGTCCTCAACCTGATAGAACACCTTTGGGCCTCCCTGTCCAACATCAGTGCCTGACCTCACAAATGCGCTTCTGGAAGAATGGTCAAACATTCCCATAGACACACTCCTAAACCTTGTGGACAGCCTTCCCAGAAGAGTTGAAGCTGTTATCCCTGCAAAGAGTGGGCCAACTCAATATTGAACCCTACGGACTAAGACTGGGATGCCATTAAAGTTCATGTGTGTGTAAAGGCAGGCGTCCCAATACTTTTGGTAATATAGTGTATACTGTAGATGCATGCAAATTACCACATCAGTGCCTGACCTCACAAATGCGCTTCTGGAAGAATGGTCAAACATTCCCATAGGCACACTCCTAAACCTTGTGGACAGCCTTCCCAGAAGTGTTGAAGTTGTAGCTGCAAAGGGTGGGCCAACTCAATATAAAGACTGGGATGCCATTAAAGTTCATGTGTGTGTAAAGCAGACGTCCCAGTACTTTTGGTAATATAGTGTATGTTTAATACATCTGTGCAATAAGTGCATATTTTCTCCATTTTTTTTCCTTTTAAAAAACATTTCATGTACAGAAACATACCCGTTGATTTGTCAGAAATCCAATGAGACAAGAGCCATTGCAGGACTAAAATTATGAGCAGCATTGTCAGCCCTGTCTGCTGAACTACAGAATTCAGTGTATTCCCGATCCCTCTCTGTCCCACTCTAAATTGGGTTTTTTTGCAGTAAAACAATGCTGCTGCCTTGACTCCCAAGAGTCCAGGACTCTCAAGAGAACCATAGGCTCTTGGGAGACATAGTTCTGGGGGCGCACTTTATTTCATAGTACTGTATACTTGTCTTGTTTCGGTGAGTAAAAAATATAAACATCTCCTTCGTTGTTTTTTTTTTTTTCAGGTTCCCGCCAAGCTCCTCTTAGGCCATTGGATGGCCAGTGATGATATGTCTGTGTATACGCAAAAGAATGACATCATCCTTGGCTCTATTCTTGGCATGCACACTGCAAAAGCTGCTCTGCGATCTAGTCTGGGTTATCTCATTGGATCAGGGACAAATGAGTATAAGACTGGGAGGGGGGCTTGGGCTGGGGCGCTACAATATGACTGCACCAAACAGATATTTACATATGTAGGCAATATATTATGAGATCCTTAGCATTATGCATTACTTACTTTATCCGCCTCTCACACTTCTGTGTCTATTTTTACTTTCTAATCACCACACCTTGCAGGGAATGTAGAAGAGAAACTTGCACCTTTACATGGGTGTGTATGTGTGACACATGAAGGCAGTTAATATAGAAGCTTAAATGTAAATTGATATACCCTCTCTGCTAAATTTTTTAGTATTCCTCCCTCAAGGCTTACTATTATTTAGAAGCAAAATACTTTCATGCATGAATTAGTAAAACTAACCTAAACTAAACTATGGAGAATTATATAAAAGGGACTTTTTTTTTATAAATTACATAGAACTGTTTGCTTGAGGAACTATTCCAAGCAGTCAGTGAGCTACTAGTCCTAACCTGTAAACACTGAAACTGTGCTAAAATAAGAAATATCACCTAATTTACCTTAATCTAAATTCTGTGTAATCCGCTGAAGCCAGAATTCAAAAAACACTTTGCAGAGTCAATGGGAATGTACTTCCTGAAGTCTGTCTTGTGTGACTTCTTTCTGAAGGATGTAATCGGAACAGGACTAGTACAACTCTCCCTATGTAACAGAGCTTAGCTAATACTATACCATGGGAGGCAGGGAGAAGTATCCCCCTATATCACGTGTCCCCCTACTTTCTCATGTACTGAGAATTTCTTTGGGCTACAATGGTGGGTCAGGCAGCAAGGAAGAGGAATGTGCGGGCACTTAATGGTGCAAATTTTGCCTTTTTTACCTTTAACTGAGTACAGAGGCTCATTAAATAAAGATGTTTGGCATTTTATAGCAGGCAACAAAATTCCACTCATTTGCTGGGAAATCAGCTGCAGATTGAAGAAGTAAATCACTATGAGACTAAAGTGAATCTATTACTTTGTACAGTACAACAACTTTAGCCCCTAATCGATTTTTCTTTGCAAATGATAAGTGATACACAGGGCAATAGACTCTTGCTGTAATCCTCTGGACTTGCTTTTTACACTTTAAAACACAAGTAAACCGGTCCTTTTTTAAACTTAAAGTATATCTAAACCTAAGAATAAAAATATATTATCTTGCAGCTTACGAGTTGTAAAATGTAGTGGCTGCATTACTGTTAGAAATCCTGTATATAGCCCTACAGAACAAACAGTACACAGTCCACATGGGCTTTGCTGCTTAACTGCAGACAGGAAACAGGAAACTTTTTATTCAGGGAAAAGACATAGAGCATACCATAGATGCAGCTACAAAACTATAAACACTGTCATCTACTGGTTGAAGAATATATCTCTACTAAATACTGATATTGATGTAGTTGTTGCATACAACATAAATGAACATTGTATTCCAAAAATTACTTAGTTTTTTAGGCTTATTTTTCTTTCATTTCATCTGATAACACAGTTCTTCTCCTAGGAAGAAAATGCTCACTCACCATTCTGTATCTAATTAGGCTGGCCATAAAAGGAGCAAAATTCAGCAGGTTCAGCAGGGAAGGGCCCGAATGTCAATGGATGGCTGTCCCTTGTTTGATGCCCCTAAAAAGACATGCTGGATCTTTTACCTTCTATATATACACAATAGTATATGTTCATTAATATTAGCATGCATTTTGGAATTATAGATATGATGGGGCCCTATCTATGAGATGTTTGCCCTGTGCCAAACAATGTCTTGAATGAACATTAATTTAAAAATGGAATTTTGCTATCTTAGGGCCCATTTAAAAAATTTGTGTTGGGGTGTGCTAGGCAGCGTTGCCAAGCGCAGTCTGAATGCAAAGCCAAGGAAATTTGACTTGTTTCCTATAGTGTTAGTTTACACCACTGCATTGCATTTAGTACTTTTTTACAGTGCTGTGGGCTAAAAGGGAAACCACTGCATCCCAACACAACTGTGTGAATAGAACCTCTGAAGATCTGAACAAATTTATGTGGTGGGCAAATGCATGGCAACTGAGGTAAGTAAGATGAGGTAATGTAAAATAATGCATATGGGTGGCAAAAATATGATAAAATCTATTCATTAGGGGAGAACCTCTGGAGGGAATCTAGGATGGAAAAAGACCTGGGGGTCCTAGTAGATGATAGGCTCATCAATGGCATGCAATGCCAGGCTGCTGCAAGCAAAGTCAACAGAATATTGACATGCATTAGAAAGGGGATTAACTCCATAGATAAAAAGATCATTCTCCCGCTCTACAAGACTCTGGTCCGGCGGTACCTAGAGCATGTCGTCCAGTTCTGGGCACCAGTCCTTAGGAAGAATGTGCTGGAACTGGAGAGAGGTTCTGGAGCAAGTCCAGAGAAGGGCAACCAAGCTAATAAAGAAACTGGAGGACCTTAGCTATGAGGAAAGATTATGAGCACTGAACTAATTCTCTGGAGATGAGAAGCTTGAGAGGGGATATGATTTGAATGTACAAATACCGTACTGGTGACCCCACAATAGGGATAAAACTTTTCAGCAAAAGGGAAATTAAAAAGACACGTGGCCATTCACTAAAATTAGAAGAGAAGCGGTCTAACCTTAAACTGCGTCGAGGGTTCTTTACTGTAAGAGCGGTAAGAATGTGGAATTCTCTTCCACAAGCAGAGGTTTCAGCAGGGAGCATAGATCATTTTTTAAAAAACTATTAGGCACCTAAACGACCACAACGTACAGGGATATACAATGTAATACTGACATAAAAGCACACACATAGGTTGGACTTGATGGACTTGTGTCTTTTTTCAACCTCACCTACTATGTAACTATGTGTAACCTAATGAAATGTCACTTGTGACATTTCAATAAAGTTGTAATGAATAAAAAAACAAAACGGTGTGATGAACTGGGATTGCCACTTCAGCACCGTGTCCTCCCAGCACAAACCAACAGCTTTGCATTTAGCATGGCTGTTGATATGAGTCAGGCCTCAAAGGGAACATCTAAAAAAAGTTAATTGTGCCAAAGTAGTACTTTGAAAGATTTGCATTTGGTCTTGTATTTTTCCTGCCTCTAATTGCTAGTCTAATGAAATTTAGAGTGAGATGTAGTGATGCCATTCTGGTGCTGCTTGCTGGAAGTGAAGCTATACCTGAGGACCTGCAGTGCAAGTATCTCTCTGCTTCAGCCTCATTCATTCTGTGGATCTGTGCTTAAAGCCTAGCTCCAGTAATACTATGATTTTAAAAAGTTCCTTTGGACCAAGCTAACCCAAATGAACTTTTTCCTTTTGTATCAATTGTATTTAGCATTAGCTACATACAGTTTACAGAGCTGCGCACAGCAGCGGTACAGGGACCTCCGGTTCCCAGAACAAAATAAAGTAAGGCTGAATAAATACAAGCCTTCATCTGATTGGCTGAGCTGAATATTATAATATCATCTGCCCGTCTCTCCACGTCTGCCAATCAGGGGAAGCCTTGCATTCAGAAAAATACAAGGCTGCTTATGAACAGCTGAAAAATGCTCAGCCTGACTCAATTGCGTTCCAGTAGCATTGCTAGCACCAGGCAACCAGCCGTTGCCCTGCTTCAATCGCTGGCACTTGCATCATCCCTTACTTCTGCCATGCTAGTTAAACAGAACCAGGGAAGCTTCCCCTAGGCTCCTCCTAGACTCTGATGTGCCCTATGAGAGAAGATGAGGAGAAGCCTGGAAGGAAGAACATCTCCCTCCCTGGCATTGAGCCGCAATGTATACACAGTCTGAGAGCTGTTTATGGAGGAAATGGCAGCGGAGTTTGATCAATGACAGAAGAGTAAAGGAGAGTAGGTATGGAGGGATGTGGAGGAGAATGATCATAGAGAGGTAGAGTAGGAATTGATAGAAAAGAATGATAGAGACCAGATAGGGAAATGGCAGTGGATAAAAGAGAAAGAGAATGATTCAGAAAGGACATGACAAGGGTAAAGGTAATAGAGAATGTTCAAGGTGCAGAGCATGCATTTATAGAGCATAAGGATCTATATATAACTAAAAGACATAGAGAAACCGGTAGTTGTTATTATTAGTAATTTGGTTTGTGTACTGTATGTAGGTGGCTCCCCATGAGTAAGCTCCGGTGGGCGGCGTGAAACGCATTGGGGGCGTGGCCTGGTGGGGTCCAGGCTGAGACTGCCATTCACTATCACACAGCAGGCTTTGACTTGATGTGCAGCTTCCGGGACACCTATCACTCTCTACCATTGCCTGGAGCATAGACGAGCTCCCTTCATGGCCAGCACGCAGTGGGCACGGGAGTTCATTCCCATACAGCCTGAGCATCTCACACACAGAACTTGGTTTGTGGTGCTACATACAGTTTATACAGTGCTGACAGCCACTGCATTAATTAGGAGGAAAGGAAGAAATAGAAGAAAGGAAATAGTTTGCTTGGGCCAGCTTGGATCAAATGAAATATTTAAAGTGATAGTATTACTGGAGTCTAGACTTTAATCCACCTCAGTCTCCAGTCATCAGGGGGCCATCTCTGACATTGGGAAGAAAACCCTGCCTCTACCAAGATAGCTGCCTCCAAATAGAGACACCACGCAGAACAAGCCATGGTAAATCAGTAATGAGGAGAAGACCACCTGCAGGGAGACCACAAAGCATACTGGCAAATGGGCATTTGTCCTTTGCTTGCATTTCTGGGCACAGGCCCTTCTATGAGTGTATATGTTTAGAAAAAGGAGGAATAAATAGTGTTCACTGGTGCTTGTACATCTTCCCTACTCCCGGTATAAGAATTATCATTTACACCACTAATATACTGTATTTTATGTAAATATATTTTATTTGTTCTTTTGTTGCACAATCATCAAAACTTCTCCAAACTTTGTTTTTCCTAACAAAGTGTCTGTCCAGCATTTATGACTTTACAGTTTAAAATATCCCTGTGCTGTATTTTGGGAATAGAAGTTTCAAAGCAGAAACCATCAATTAGAAGAGAAAGAAAACATTTCTGCTCTAGAATATTGCAGGCTGTTCATTGTGTCCTCTCAGTCAGCTGTGCCCTGGGCATGGTTCAAATGCAGAAAAGAAGGTAAAACATGCTTTCTATTTATTCTATTCTGTCAAAAAAAACTGTGGGGTAATTTACGAAAGCTGTGTGCCATCAGTAGAGGCGCATGGCGATGCACATTTTCATATTTACAAAATGTGCGTCAGTAACAGAGCGTGGAGCCCCAATTTACTATAGCGATCTCGGCGCAACGGAGAATGCAATCTGTGCGCCACTATGGACATGGAGCATGGCATCTCCAAATCAACATTGACAGAAGATGGAGGTGTCAATATAATGGGGGAAAGTTTAGTAAAAATTGCCCAAGTAACAAATATGCCCAAAATAGAATGAGAAAGTAACTTTTTCAGAGAAAGCCTGCTGTGCCCGCAAGTACGTTTAGAACTGCATGAAAACTCCACACTCCACTCCATTCTCAAAAGGCTGTAAGCTGCCTTTACCAATCCAAACCACATCCTTTTTCAGAGCATACAACAGGGCCAGCTAGGAAAGGGGCGAAAAGAGCGATTGCCCAACCCCCTCCTGAACCATACAAGGCCACATGCATTCAACATAGCTGGATGCCTTTGGGGCATGTTGGGCTCAGCCCAATACCAACCACAAAGCACCCACTAGTTTAAAGGGGCTTTCCTCATTCTGTAAAGCCCCCCTGTCTGCAGCCCCCCACAACCCCAGCCTAGAGTTGTGTGGAAGAGGCCCTTGTCCCCCTGAATACGGGAACAAGGTGGCTGACATTTGGGGTGCCCAAGCCCCTCCTGCCCCCAAGCATCCACCCCCCCTTCTATGGGCTGGCTTGCTGTGTGATTGGCTAGGGGTTTGTTAGTGCGTGGGAGGAGCACAATATTTAGTTTGGGGTGGTATTTTTCACGTGGGGATTCTCATTTTAAGCCTTAACAGACCCAAATGACCTTGAATGCATTGGGGGGGGGGGGGGAGAGGCTATTTTTGTTTTGGGTTGAAGCAGCATTTTGGATACATGCTACAGATGCACCACTTTACAGGCAGAGTCCCCCCCCCCAAGTTACTAGCTTTTAAGCAGTTTTGCATTTTTAAAGGCACTTCTCCTTGTTTCATTCTTGGGGTTGTCCAAATTGGTGACATTTATATATGTCCCTCAGGGTGAGACCTGGGCCCCCATACTCATTTTAAGGCCAATAACTAGAATATAAGGCAGCCAAATGGGGACTAGCAAAATTAACAAGTCAGTTCCCGTAGACGGCAATGGTATTTGTTGTATAACTTTTGCCCATGTTGGGCTCTTTGTTTGCCCCCCTGGACCGGGAGGGTGTTTGTCCCATCTGTAGTTTGGAGCATGCTGCATGATGTGCTTAATTTTGGACAGGTGGGTGGCTTATTTTGTGCTAGCTGCATTTGGGTTTTTCTGGGCATGCTCAGTAACTTTGTTTATTTGCTGTGGCTTTTGATGTGTGAAATGCATTTGGGTTGGTCTGCGCATGCTCAGGGACTTTGTTTTTTTTGTGCTTTTTGTGTGTGAACAGCACTTGGATTTTCCTGGGCATGCTAAGGCCCCTTTCACACGAGGCGGACTCCGTTTCTCGGTCCGCCGGCTCAGCGGGAGATCTGTCAGTTGATCTCCGCTGAGCCGGCGGATGACAGGTCCCTCTCTGCTCACTGAGCGGGGAGGGGCTTGTCAGGCGCCGCTGCCGCCTATGGAGGGATCGGACGAAAACGGACAGCGTGTCCGTTTTTGTCAGATCTCACCCGATCCGATCCGCCAGCGACGGATCTGGACGTAGAGCCATCCGTCTGCTTTTAGCGGATCGGACGGGGTCGGATGTCAGCGGACATGTCTCCGCTGACATCCGACGCTCCATAGGCTAACATGGATCGCCGTTCAGGTCCGCCGTCAAAACTGACAGGCGGACCTGAACAGTCCGATCATGTGAAAGGGGCCTAAGAGAGTGTGTTTTTTGAGTTAGTAATTGAAGGACATCCTTAACAGGTGTACCCACTTTGAAGTTCTGTCTGTACATTGGGTAAACTTGCATTTTGTGTGTTTCATGAACTGTGCATGTGTTTTCAATTGCCTCATTAGCACACAAACCTATGTTATATAAAGCTTGCAGATAGCAAATTTTTATGTTGTATGTGTTTTGTTAATTTGTTTTGTAGATGTATGCTTAATCCAAGTAATGCATTTTACACTCGCCCCCCCCTAAACAATTTACATGCAACAGATTTCATAACTGCAGCTTAACTAAGCTGATTGGCAAAACAAAAAAAGGTGTTATTTGTCTAAAAGCTACTTTCCTGGTGCCTTCATGGTAGCATATTCATGGATTGTGTGTATGCTGCCATGGATAGGCACCAGGAAAGGAAAACCACAGAGAGGTAAGTATTCAATTTTCCATTTTAGCGCAGTGGTTCTCAGCCCCAGTCCTCAAGTCCCCCCGACAGGACATGTTTTGGGAATTTATCTTAACTAAAATAGCTGTCCAAAATACCAAGCCATTGACTCTGAGCAAAGCACCTGTGCAAGATGAAGGAAAACCTGCAAACATGGCCTATTGGGGGTACTTGAGTACAGGGTTGAAAAGCACTGATTTAGAGCACTACGCTAAAATCTAGCTCAAGACATTCCTATTCTAATTGTGGGCATTTGAGGGAAACCAAGCGAGTGTTAGAACCCCTGCTTGTCTTTTTTAGGTTGGGCTTTGTGGCTCTTTTCTGAAAATTGGCTCCACTGCCTGTCACATAGACAAACAGGAAGTGAGGGTAAAACCCTACCAATATCTTTCCTTGGGGACACACAGGTCAATCTAACTAGTGTCCCCATTAGGAAAATTGCACTCTAGCACTTTGTTGTGTACACCCAAAATTATTAGGTATTTTGGGGTTTATTAAAGGCAAATCCACTCTGCAATACAAGTGTACTTGCTGTAAATCTGAGGGGTGCACTGGTGATTTTATCATCCAATCATGTAGAAGCAAAGATGCTGTTTTTCTATTTTCCTTGTATGTCCCCCTCGGATCTCCAGCAACTGCACTTCCAAGTGCACTTGTAGTGCAAAGTGGATTTGCCTTTAGTAAATAAACCCCAAAGTCCAAGATACCTAATAATTTGGGGTGCACAGAGCAAAATGCTAGAGTGCAATTTACCTAATGAGGAAGCTATTTAGATTGACCTGTGTGTACCCAAGGAAAGACATTGGTAGGGTTTTACCATCACTTCCTGTTTGGCTATGTGACAGGAAGTGAATAAATTTGAAGGAGAAACTGGCAAAATTTGGGAGGTGTCTTCACCCTATCAGGGGTGCAGACATCCCCAAAAACTGACAAAACTTCTAATCCCTCTGCACTCTATCCCCAAGCAAAGATAAGAAAGGATTTCATTTAGTTTAACTTTGCAAAGACACATTCCTAAGTTCAACTGTGATGCATGTCAATGGCCCATTTAGACCTTGTTTAATAGAAAACACCAGTTGCCTTTAACTAGAAACATTTGTTAGTCCAGTCCTGGAAATCTACATCTGCTTTACTATTAATTTCCATAAAAATTGGGTTACTGCAGCTAGATGCGCCAAATGCATCTAGATGTGCGACCGCTGTGTATGTGAGATGCGCAACTGCTGTGTGGACGGAGGTATGTACCTGTGGTGCATTGAAGTGTGCATAAAGTAAGTTTCCGCAAACCTGCAAATGTAAATGAAAGTTGTTCATTGTGTAACTCCTCATTATAGCCCAATTTTTGGAAAATTAAAAATGATCCCTTTGCAGGGGTCTAGGGGAGAGGAGTAGTGCTTTTACTCACCTGATCCTCCATCCTGGTGCTCTCCCACCATCCAGTGATGGACTGTCTCTGAGGGGTTGATTTACTAAAGGCAAAAAGACTGTGCACTTTGGAAAGTGCAGTTGCACACTGCAAGAGCAGTTGCTCCAGAGCTTAGTAAATGAGCAGACGTTCTGCTTACTTTCATCAACCAATCATGTGCAAGCAAAAATGCTGTTATTTTTTTTTTTTTCTTGCATGTGATTGGGTATTCTTTGCAAAGTGAAGCTTCACCTCATTTACTAAGCTCTGGAGCAGCTGCACTTGCAGAGTGCAATTGCACTTTCTAAGGTGCACAGTCTATTGGCCTTTAGTAAATCAACCCTTCAGTGTCAACACATCCAATGCAAAGCTAGGATGTTGCTTTGGTCATAATTACTTCTTGCTTAATCTTTAGCCCTTAATAACCCTTATTAACTTCTTTCTACCCTCTTTCTGCCAACATTTATTTATATATAAAATTATACATAAACTTTTTTTATATACATTTTTTTCATTGTTTTTTTTTTGTGTTGCTTTAAAAATCCACAAATTTTTTTAAAATTGTATTTAATATCTAAAAAAAATTTTCAGCCTTATCTTTATTTACTAGAAACAAAATTTTAGTTCTGTTAGAGGTAAATTCAAATTTGCAAATGGGGTTGAAGAATAATTAGCAACTTTATTTTCACACTGAAGAGAAACATTTTTATGTTAACACTGCTGAAAAAATGGGTTTTGTTTCATTATGCTTATTGTGGTTAAACCACGTAGGTTTAACTGTATGCCTTTTGAGCCATGCTCATTCGTGCTATGGCTACTCGACATTATGACATTCCTTCCCATTTGGTTTTGCATGTACCAAAATGTGGCCATTGTTGTATGCAATCTATATACAGTAAATCATCTTCTCTCAGTGGATTATTGGGGAAAAGTCAGGTTTCTGTTAACCTGTAAAGCACACTTAGCCTGTTGTACTCTCACAAAAGTCCAATTTGTCTTCACTTCCTCCTCTGCCCTTGAAATCCCAGATACATTTAAAATTTCAGTAGCAATTTCAAACAAATGCAAATTTTGGAGAGTTAATCTAAAATTCATTTCAGATCTGTGAGGGGTACCTAGTTACATATTTAGTAAGGTTGATAACACATGTTAATTACGTTAAAAAAAATCCCAAACTTATACGTAGTTAATCCAGAGAAAGGCAAAAAACCCTATTAAGTATGGTCAAATTTACTCAAACAGATAATAATTCCATCTTGATTCCAAAATGCAATTGGATGCTTTGTAGATCAACAATTCTATAATATTACTCCTTCCAAAATGAATACTCATTAATATTTTGT